>NC_046968.1:28122296-28214796 GCF_009769545.1 Cyclopterus lumpus
AGTGTGTGTGTGTGTGTGTGTATGTGCTTGTACAGTTGTCATTGTGAGGACCAACTACTTTCAGAGTGAGGACTATTTGGCCAGTCGATGAGGAAGTACCACCAGGGGGCGACTCCTCTGGTTGTATAGAAGTCTATGCTTCATGTGTTAAAGCTGCATTCTCTCTCCTGACCACCAGGGGGCGACTCCTCTGGTTGTATAGAAGTCTATGCTTCATGTGTTGAAGCTGCATTCTCTCTACTGACCACCAGGGGGCGACTCCTCTGGTTGTATAGAAGTCTATGCTTCATGTGTTGAAGCTGCATTCTCTCTACTGACCACCAGGGGGCGACTCCTCTGGTTGTATAGAAGTCTATGCTTCATGTGTTAAAGCTGCATTCTCTCTCCTGACCACCAGGGGGCGACTCCTCTGGTTGTATAGAAGTCTATGCTTCATGTGTTAAAGCTGCATTCTCTCTCCTGACCACCAGGGGGCGACTCCTCTGGTTGTATAGAAGTCTATGCTTCATGTGTTAAAGCTGCATTCTCTCTCCTGACCACCAGGGGGCGACTCCTCTGGTTGTATAGAAGTCTATGCTTCATGTGTTAAAGCTGCATTCTCTCTCCTGACCACCAGGGGGCATTCTCTCGACTCTTTGTGGAACATGTTCGGACTCCGCTTCTTCGGGGCGACGGCTCCGAATTGTTTCCTAAAATTAGAAGTAAATGGTCCGCTAGCGGCGAAGAACCAGAGCTGTCAAACCCAGCAAGGACCCAATCTATTAATAACGGTTTCTCCAGTGATTAAAGCGCCGCGTATTAATTATTTTGTATTAACAACGAGGGGAAAAAAGACTCATGGACCTCGTAGTCCAGCCCGGTCGCCTGGAAAAATGTTTGTCATCGCACATTTCATCAAACTATGCATACGTTGAATGTTGATGTCGGTCAAAGGGAGTGGCCTTTAGTTTATCAAATACCCGTCATGTCGAGGTTTAGGTAAGCAGACGTCAAGGTTGTATAGAAGTCAGCATTCTCTCTACTGGCCACCAAGGGGGCGACTCCTCTGGTTGTATAGAAGTCTATGCTTCATGTGTTGAAGCTGCATTCTCTCTCCTGGCCACCAGGGGGCGACTCCTCTGGTTGTATAGAAGTCTATGCTTCATGTGTTAAAGCTGCATTCTCTCTCCTGGCCACCAGGGGGCGACTCCTCTGGTTGTATAGAATTCTATCCTTCATGTGTTAAAGCTGCATTCTCTCTAGTGACCACCAGGGGGCGACTCCTCTGGTTGTATAGAAGTCCATGCTTCATGTGTTAAAGCTGCATTATCTCTCCTGACCACCAGGGGGCGACTCCTCTGGTTGTATAGAAGTCTATGCTTCATGTGTTAAAGCTGCATTCTCTCTCCTGACCACCAGGGGGCGACTCCTCTGGTTGTATAGAAGTCTATGCTTCATGTGTTAAAGCTGCGTTCTCTCTCCTGACCACCAGGGGGCGACTCCTCTGGTTGTATAGAAGTCTATGCTTCATGTGTTAAAGCTGCATTCTCTCTCCTGACCACCAGGGGGCATTCTCTCGACTCTTTGTGGAACATGTTCGGACTCCGCTTCTTCGGGGCGACGGCTCCGAATTGTTTCCTAAAATTAGAAGTAAATGGTCCGCTAGCGGCGAAGAACCAGAGCTGTCAAACCCAGCAAGGACCCAATCTATTAATAACGGTTTCTCCAGTGATTAAAGCGCCGCGTATTAATTATTTTGTATTAACAACGAGGGGAAAAAAGACTCATGGACCTCGTAGTCCAGCCCGGTCGCCTGGAAAAATGTTTGTCATCGCACATTTCATCAAACTATGCATACGTTGAATGTTGATGTCGGTCAAAGGGAGTGGCCTTTAGTTTATCAAATACCCGTCATGTCGAGGTTTAGGTAAGCAGCCGTCAAGGTTGTATAGAAGTCAGCATTCTCTCTCCTGACCACCAGGGGGCGACTCCTGTGGTTCTATAGAAGTCTATGCTTCATGTGTTGAAGCTGCATTCTCTCTACTGACCACCAGGGGGCGACTCCTCTGGTTGTATAGAAGTCTATGCTTCATGTGTTAAAGCTGCATTCTCTCTCCTGACCACCAGGGGGCGACTCCTCTAGTTGTATACAAGTCTATATAAATGACTCTACTTGATTTATTCCCTCAGTAAACATTGTAAACATGAGTTTATGGTCTCAATCTCTAGTTTTAAGTCTTCTTCAATACAACGGAAATATTTGTGAAATAATATTTGTATTTGCCTTGTAAACAGATTCAAAGGAATATTGTCTTTTTTGTAACAGTCAGCGTGAATTCAATAATGAATTCTAGCATGAAATGAATTCTAGCATGAAATGTAGCATGAAATGTCATTAATTAATTAAATTCAGTTCCAAAATATCAACCGGTTAATAAAGTCAGGGGGTTTCCAAAGTCCAAAGAATGCATCCTCTGGGGACAATGAATGTCTTAACAAAATCTCATGCCAATCCATAATAAGAGTTGAGATGTATAAATTATATTAACCCACTAATAATGACAATCATAGCTGAATGTACGCGCTGACTTCACAGTTGGTCTCCAGAGGTCAGCAGCTGGAGCTGATTCAGGATCAGTGTCTACCTGCAGAAACGACTGTTGGAGAACCGGCTCGATTAGTTTCTCGTTACGTCACAAACAGAATGATTAAATCCTCGTACTTCAATGAACCTCCAGGGCTCCGCTGCCACTGGGACTTAAATCAATTGCAATCAGACGTTTCTGCTATTGCCAGGAGGTTCATACAGTCATTGCTTGCCACTCAAGATAGGGGGGGGGGAAAAAATCAATAACTCCTGAACTATTCCAGGCTTTTCAAAGCCAACTCGAAGTGACAAGGGAGGTCACATGGAAGACAGGATACAAATCGGCTGGAAACCAGCCTTCATTTTTCAGATTGACATTTTCAAACATTTCAAGGCAGACGGACAAACACCAACAAAGAGTCCGACAGAGAAAACGAAAAACACGCAGAGACGATGTTGCTCTGGTTATGGAATATGACATATTTAATGCGGATTCATCATACTTTGTATATGATAAGAAGTGGACACAGTCATCGTGAGGTCACCACGTTTTGAAGCCTTGAATTTGCCGATTTCGTCGTTGCCGATACCTGGTGTCGACCTGTCAATCACCTTGTAGCCCCTTCCTAAAGCATACCCTGCTTTATGGTCTGTTTGACTCTAAATTACCATAATGTACTAAATGAACATCACGCTGTATTGAAGAAGACTTGAAACTAGAGATTGAGACCAAAAACTAATGTTTACTGAGGGAATACATCAAGAGAAGTAGAGTCATTTATATAGATTTCTATACAACCGGAGGAGTCGCCCCCTGGTGGTCAGTAGATAGAATGCAGCTTTAACACATGAAGCATAGACTTCTATACAACCAGAGGAGTCGCCCCCTGGTGGTCATGAGAGAGAATGCAGCTTTAACACATGAAGCATAGACTTCTATACAACCAGAGGAGTCACCCCCTGGTGGTCAGGAGAGAGAATGCAGCTTTAACACATGAAGCATAGACTTCTATACAACCAGAGGAATCGCCCCCTGGTGGTCAGGAGAGAGAATGCAGCTTTAACACATGAAGCATGGACTTCTATACAACCAGAGGAGTCACCCCCTGGTGGTCAGGAGAGAGAATGCAGCTTTAACACATGAAGCATGGACTTCTATACAACCAGAGGAGTCGCCCCCTGGTGGTCAGTAGACACATTTGTCTCCCCGTTATGAAATGCATCGACTCTCCTGAGCATCGAGCCCAAAGTCGACTCCTTTGTAACGACCTCAAACTGTAAATCTCAGCTCAGGAAACAGTTCCACAGACTTTCTCAAGAAGTTCCCTCTTCTCCTTGTGCTTATTTCTTATTTCTTTAAAAGCTTGTTTCCCTTTTTTTTTCTCTAAACGGCTCCCTGAAAAAGGTTTTTTTCCCACGATCCCGAGAGGTTTGATTGCTGAAGGAAAAGAGCGAAGACCCAGGGAACGCTCTTCACGGTTTACTCGTGATGCGTTCAGGGGACATTACCCACTGCTAAACATCGGACGGGACAAGTTTTGTTATTTTCGCCCCTTAAAATTGTACAAATAAAAACAGAAGAAGCCGCTCTCCATCGAGCATCCGAGACTAATGACACTTCCTGGATAATTAATGGTGGCGAGCGTTATTAGAGTCGTCGTAACGACTCGCATTAGTCACCGAGGTTCTCGACAGAAGGTCACCGGGGTCACCGTCTCCAATCACATGTTGTTCGCCGATAACACATCCGTCATGTGGGATTGTTCCTCCTGGAGAGAGAGAGAGAGGCTCCCAGTGGCACTTATCATCGCACTTATCGGCTGAATGGAACAGAAATGGACATTTTGTTATTCGTTATTATTATTATTGGATGCGATGACGAACGCCGCGGCGCTTTTATTAAAAAAAAGGTCACCGGTGGCGACGACGAGCTCTTTACTTTCGGAAGCAGCGTTGTCATTTTTGTTCTTCTTACACAACAGCAATGACATTAAAGAGAGGCTTAACTTTAAAAAAAAACTAAATGTTCATCTTTCTTACGAGTCATCACTACGAACTTACTTGTTTTATCAGATCTTCTGAGGTTCAACGTTCCTTCCTGGACCGATAATGTATTAAACAATCTCACTAAAATGCACATCTTAGTGGCGGTTTCCTGAGCTTTTGATCGCATCACATGACCTTCGTCTGCAGAGTTCACTCGGCAAAGAACGAGCGAGACTATTCGATTTTTGTATTCTGATCTAAAAGATGAGAAGTCCTTAAAAGGTATCTGAAGTTTGGAGAATATCGTCTTCATTTGAAGTGTTCCTTAGAAATAATAAAACGTGTACAACATCATTTTTGGTGATTATTGTGTAAGAAGGTGAGAGAAGCCATCTAAAAACATCATTTTAGATCTTCTTTTTTGCCGACACACGAGAATATAAAATCCCCGATTTATTTCAGGACTCAAAGCACAAACACGTGATTTCAGAGGAGGAACCAATACAAACTGGTTGTCCGGCTTATGTCGTCGACCTCTGATGAGATGATTAGAGGAATGAAACCAGCAGCACCAGAGAGCCTTCACAGAGGTTTCGGTGGACATTGGTGAAGAAACAATGGCGCCATCTTCTGGTGGGAACCGCCACGACAACTACTTCACCGTTCACTCCAAAGTCTTTCTCGAAAGGTCGTCAAGTGGTTTAAGGGTTGTCTGGTTTATAAACTGGTTTGTTTCACAGTTCATGAAGGATGAATTAATACAGGTTAGAGTGGGACTGAATTAAGCCTCAATAAGCGCATCTTCGGAAAAATGACCTCCTTAAAAACACGTCTAAATAATAATTTGTTATACGGGGGAAATAGATGCCTCGGAGGTCGCAGGGGGCCACTTCCTCTCAGGGCGGTGTAGGCAGGTACGAACTGTGTTTGATTGACACCTCGGTCAGTTTCTTTGACTCGCGTTAAGGTTAAAGGTTTCCAAAGCTGGACAATTTTATATCAGTGACATTGAGTATAGTTTAGTCCGGTTTAACTCTCTCCAACTTCAACCTGAGCGGAGGTCTAATGAGACTTATTATAGTAATTTATAGTACTATTGATTGGACTTCCATTACATTCATGGTCCCCAGAGGATGAAACCTACTTGACTTTTCAGATCCTCTTAAGTTTTATTCTATAGCGCCACCATGAGGTTCACATTTTAAGTTTTTTTAGTGAAGTTTCTCAACAAATATTGGGGCAGAGAGAATTTAATAAAATAAAGAAAATAATAAATCTAAATATTATTTCCGTGTTTTAATCAAATACCTTAAAAAATTGACATTTCTATCGGCCTTAACTGTGCTTTGGGTTTAGTGCTAACTAGCGAGCATGCTAACACACTAAACTACGACAACGTTATGCTTTACCTGCTTAACATTAGCGTGTTAGCATTGTCATTGTGAGCATGTGCAAACAGACCTCTTGTCTTGTTTAAATAACATACTGTCAAAAAAAAAACATACTGTCAAATGATATTTAGCTCGTCAACCGTACGTAATGTTAGTGACTAATCTGGCTTTCATAACGTTAGATGTATGCTAGTTATGCTAATAAATATTTCATGAAACTCTTCGTATTTTGTGGACAAATGTCAAATTACATTCACTGTTTTACAAACGTGGGCAATGATATTTACTTTGAATCTTGCTAGCATAGCATTAGCTTTCTAGTAGCCGCGACAACGGGGTCTTTGAGCCGAAATAACCAGAAATATCTCACGTTGCCAATTTGCATCTTCGGTCTGTCGGGAACAATATCTCCATTGCATCAGAACGTCTCAGGGTTACGAGGTAAACATTCATATTTTGTTTACAAAACGCATGAAAATACAAATGAATGGTCTTTTTTTTCATCTTTGACACATACCCATTGTATACGCAGGATAATACCCCTTAAAGGTGCATTATCAGAGATTAATGCACTCTGGCTCCTTTCTCTTGTTTCTATTTAGACTTTCAGTCTCTTGTTGTTCTTTTGTTTGCGTTGGAGTGAATGGGTACTGCCCATATCTTCCAGAATGACTTATGTCTATTGTAAGCTGAAGGACAATTTTAAAGCTACTGACATTAGATTCAGGGTGGAATAATAATCAAAAACAACTGATTACATTTCCAATACAAAGGAGGTGAGAAGTCCCCATTCCTCTTTATTTTTATTAACACTTTCCCTTGAAACTCGGTGAAGTAATGCAGTGTGCAGGAATCTCTTCATCACCAGTCAGCGCTGCTGCTGGCCGACACAGATTGTGTTTTTGTTCCCTCCCCTGCAGGTTATCGGCGTCCCAATAAAAGGATGTGCAACCCGAGCTGGAACTCGGGGTAATTGCTTCCTCATTCTCGTCCGCTGCTCGGCTGCATTGTGCCGGTTGAGGTCTGAAAACCAAGGTCGCCTCGAGTGGCGTTTGAATTACATCTCAATCTGGTGGGTCTCCGTTCAGAGCTGCACCCTGGAACCGTTCGCATTACCACAAAGCGACCCAATTACTGGCTTCGCCCGGAGATGTGCACCACGGATCCTTTTCGGGAGCTTTTGCAGTTTTTCCACGACGTCTGGCGCGTTATTATGATTCATAGACACGGGTTGTTGTTTCATGAACTGATTCTTTTATTAATCTGAAGAAATGTCGATGCAGTCGAAACCCCCAAAAGATGACTCAGGATGTGTTTAAAAGAACTCTCCTATCCCTCGTTCATTACTCCACCCATGAGCACGTATACGGTTCCTCTCTTTTACTAGATTCAGAAAGCCCATCCTGACTTCACTAAATATCTTCTTTTTCAGCTTGATTTTAAATGATGTTTAATTAATTTGGTTTTAGTCCAGTTTATGTCTTCTGTTACTTATAATGTAAAAAAAGAGCTGCAGACAGAACTGGAAAAAAATTAACATATTTTGAATTACAGATGCCACTTTATGATTATATAATTTTTTCTTAATGGTCCTATATACGTGATTCAGAGCGTTAATAAATGCATAAAGCCTCCGTCAATACAACTAAATGTGTTTTCTAATAACACAGTATGTATGTTAATAAGGTTTCTATTTTTTTCTGTGGAAAGAACAATAACCAATTGTATTGTTATATGTGTGCTAGGACTCACACAGCTTATTATTTATGTCTTTATACATTTATTTGTGGTTGAAGAATCGTTGATTTAATTGTCTGCTTGTGAAATCTCACCCTTAATGTTTCTACATCGTCATCTTCTTGTTTTACAAAACTGAAAAGCCCAAAAGAGATTCATGGGAAAGAATAACAGGTTAATATTAAAAGATAAATCTGCCCGATTTATGAATAAAATGTGATTTGTGTTTGTTTTGTCAATCATTGCTTCGTTCTCTGTTTGCCATAAAGCCATAAAAGAGGATAATACCATTAGTAAACAAGTAAACATGCATCACCATCTGCATGTGTGATTCATCCTCCACTATACTCACCCCGTCAGAGAGGATCCACACTATTGATCAAGGAGGGAGGAATTTAACAATATTGCGTCTCTCAGTGTTTTTGATGTGTTGAGTGAAATAATTATGTTTACAGCACATTTTGGGGATTTACCGAATCTCTAATCAATAATGAGCGTGAGGTAACACAGTCAGTCCGGAGGGCAGCAGGCTGCATCTCATCACGGGGTCAAAGGTTAACCTCTGCTGGTCCCACTGGGGTGACGGCTCCGCACATCTCTAAACGTCTTGGGAAACGTAAAGAAGTGCTCTCTGTCAGAGGAAACCTCCAATAATCAATATCCATCACGAAAAGTGATCAGGAATCTTCCTGGTTTTACATCGTGGCCACAGACTGTCTATAACACATGAAGCATAGACTTCTATACAACCAGAGGAGTCGCCCCCTGGTGGTCAGTAGAGAGAATGCAGCTTTAGCACATGAAGCATAGACTTCTATACAACCAGAGGAGTCTCCCCCTAGTGGTCAGGAGAGAGAATGCAGCTTTAACACATGAAGCATAGACTTCTATACAACCAGAGGAGTCGCCCCCTGGTGGTCAGGAGAGAGAATGCAGCTTTAACACATGAAGCATAGACTTCTATACAACCAGAGGAGTCGCCCCCTGGTGGTCAGGAGAGAGAATGCAGCTTTAACACATGAAGCATAGACTTCTATACAACCAGAGGAGTCTCCCCCTGGTGGTCACTAGAGAGAATGCAGCTTTAACATATGAAGCATAGACTTCAATACAACCAGAGGAGTCGCCCCCTGGTGGTCAGGAGAGAGAATGCAGCTTTAACACATGAAGCATAGACTTCTATACAACCAGAGGAGTCTCCCCCTGGTGGTCAGGAGAGAGAATGCAGCTTTAAGTTTATACAGCATCGGCTTCACTCGTCAGAAGGAGGTTGCCGCCTGCTCGTTGCTGGTGCAAGTTGCAGGAGGAGAGAGAGGAGGGGTGTTTAAGTTGGTTGCAATCTGCAACTTCGCCACTAGATGGCACTAAATCCTACATACTCCAGTAAAAGATCTGAGTACTTCTTCCACTGCTAATAGAAATAGTTATTTAGTTATTTGTTGGGACAAATGCCTTTACAGTCAACATATAAACGACATTTTGAACATGAGCTATAAATGTGTAAAATATCTTTTTGCATCCTGCTCCATTACAACGGCTACTAGTTAACCATCTTTTCTTTATCACATCTAGTTTTGTCGCATTATCATTGCGGCTAGCTCGCGTTACCTGAGTGAACCCAGGAAACAACAGGTGCTCAAACACAGCTGCTCATTGTTGCTTTTGGGAAGGATGGCAACAATAAAGCCAGAGAGCTCAGGTGGAGACAGGAAAGAGTCCATTTGGTTTCACAGTTTTAGACTTTCTATGGATTTAGTCAGAATGAAAATTCACTGGACGTCAGTCAGAGATAAGAACTGAAATAAAAGAACATTTTAGTCCCAAAATAGTTTCATCCATAAGCAATAAAATGCATAATTAATCAAGTCAATAGTAGTTAGAATAGATAAAAGAGTGTTGCCGACTGGCTGGGTCTGGTATGACTGGGAGCTAATGGCGGCTAATGCTAACTTCCATTTGTTTACCGACTTCACGACTCTTCACAGCTTCTGCTCCAGTTCCATAACTTTCCTTCATTTTCCCGTTTTAGTTTGTCTCACTTTCACAAAATGAAAGTTACAAACATTGCAGCTGACTATATCTGAGTGGCTTCAAGGGGAACTTTTCCAGATGTTGAGGCGTGCTTCTGCACATGTGACATATTTCTATGCACATTATTAAATGTATCGGATTAGAAGAACAAGTTTTTACGCTAGCTTTTTGGTATTTTTGCTGTCTTTTGTCGGACGTTATAATGTGTGAGAGCTTCCCTTCAACATCAAACATGACCAACTCTGCCGACGGGCGAGTTGCATTGTGGGTAATGTAGGCCGCACGTCATGTTATAGGAGTGCAACGCTGAATTGTTGCAGTCCTCCTTTAATACATTGAATTCCATTAAAAAAAACGAATGTTCGATATTAAATATAAGTTTAATATATACATTATTAAAACCAGAGGACACATTTTATTTTCCCATGAACTGAAATACAACAAACAGACTCTTATATAATCCACTAGTTATTATCAGGAAGAGGAAGAGAGTCGTATTCATAGCATGTGGTCATCAGTGCATGGAATACGACGACTTATTGAAGACCACACCCATTCTTTTCTGGAACAGACATGATCAACAACAACAACAACAACAACAACAACAACAACAACAGAATTCATCAATGAAGACACTCTTCTCTCCCTGTTGACTGGTTTTTATTGCAGGTTAAATGGCCTCAGGCATCAAGACCTTTGAAATGAGCTTCAGTCTTTTACGACTCTGAGGATTATTAAGACTTCACAACAGAATGAAAAGCGACGTCTCTATCTGCTGGCTGCAGGCCACACGTTATACACACATTGTATTATTTCATTATTTTTTTAATTATTAATTAAAAACGTGGCTTTTGTCACAGCTGGATGTTTTTCGCTTTCATCCGTCACAGCTTGAAACTCTGTGAATGAACTCAAAAACCAGCCCAGGCTTTAATGTGAGCAGCAGCGGGGGGTCAAACTTTAAGAAAGGTCAGCTTCTCGTGTTACTTGTTGTGTTTTGGCTTTTTTTTAAAAAGGCGTTGACTTTAAACACACGTAGTCGTGAGTACACGGTTGAAAGTACCACATTAATAATTAATAACGCGCCTCGTGATAACATTCCTGACATATTGTGTGAAATGCAATGCTCTTAAAGGTACTTCTTTTTACACTGTATTTGGGAATAGTATAAATGTGTGTGTGCGTGCGTGTGTGTGGGGGGGGGGGGGGGGGGGGGGGGGTGTAACATATGCCTTTATTTTGGTATCCTTGTTTAATGTTAAGCGCTTCATGGTCTCTACAGCTAACATGGACAGGAAGCGACCTGTTTATATGACTTATAAGTTTAGATTACATTGAGCCTTTATAATTAGGCATAATTAGGGGCGTGGCTTATGCTTTTGCTTGTTACTGATTGGCTCGGTGAACAAAGAGGAACAGTGTTGTTCTTTAGTTTCATCTTCTGTTATTTATTCCTTCAAAACATATCGCAGGTCATATTTATTCGCCGGGGGTGCAGTTCGTGACAGTGTGGGCTCCATGGCAACGCAGAGGGGGGCGGGGCTTAGCAAAGGGTCCAATTAAACATTGAAATTCAACCTGCGAGAAGCAAATAAATCCCACCAAACCATAAACCATAAATAAAACAGCATGTTGACAAAGACCTTTATTGAACATTAAACATGCGTACAGTAAGTCTCATCTCCTCAAAAAGCAACAACAACGCACGTTGCATATGAATGACGACACAACGCCGGGATGAGACTCTGGGGTTTGTTGCTGTAAAGGATGTTCGTGGGGAAAAAGATACATTTAAAAGATACATTTAAAAAGAAGAAGAAGCTCCTCGGTGCTTCAGATGCACCTGAGCAGGTAGGAGTTGCAGTTGGCTCCTCGGCCGCAGTCACACAGCTTCCCGATGCGAGGCCCGAACTTCATGGCACACCGGTCACCCACCCCGCACTGCAGGGGGGGGAGGGGGTACACACACACACACACACACACACACACACACACACACACACACAGATATATTTAGATACTTTTCTTTGAAATAATACAATAAAAGCTTGTACAAGCACAATGAGGCATGGCCACGTTGTCACTAAAGGGTTTATCATGTAGAATGTGTTTTATTCCCCTTCATGTGTGACATAAACACACATTAAATTAATCTGCTTTGATTCATTGTTTTGCTTTTGTCAATCATTCTGGTGTATTCGTTAATCCGCCTATAAGCCGCTCATCAGCTGCTGCTTCCTGAAAGGTGTTTCATGCTGTTGGCCTTTTCTCGTTCACTTTGAATTACCGGCCCGGTATCTTTTTGATAACCGGTTTAATTAAAAACATATAAAGCTGCATTAGGAGTGAAGTGACGTCACCAGAGCGATGCTTCCTCTCTTCTCCTCGGAGGGATCCCGACTGCGGCCGCGCAGCAGAGCCTGCAGCGCGGCGACCTGCAGGAGACCAGAAGACCAGGAGGAGACCAGGAGACCAGGAGGAGACCAGGAGACCAGGAGGAGACCAGGAGACCAGGAGGAGACCAGGAGACCAGGAGGAGACCAGGAGACCAGGAGGAGACCAGCAGGAGACCAGGAGGAGACCAGGAGACCAGGAGGAGACCAGCAGGAGACCAGGAGGAGACCAGGAGACCAGTAGGAGACCAGGATGAGACCAGGAGGAGACCAGGAGAAGGAGTCAGACACATGAGGGCATCTCATATATATGTGAACTCATAAATAATAAACCCTTTCTACAGAGGGGTTTGTTCACTCAGCATTCAGAGCCTCATTTATACACATTTATTAATAAAAACTATATATTATGAAGCTTTATGCAGAGGGGTTAGCACATATTTAATTAGATAATACTTTGTTTGCACATGACGTTTCAGAAGATGTGCAATACATAAAATAACTGTCCTAATGTCATTAATCGTGTCTTTAAAACACATAAAACTAAAACAGTTCATTTAAATGTTTTCTGCAAGTTCTGCATATTTCCTCTGAAGCTGAACTCAATAAAAACGATGCATTTGTTTAAAATACAAATACAAAAATATATATAAATATAGTTTATTTATTCTGCTAAAGTTGAGGCAACGTGACCAAAAGGATCCCCGGAGGATCCCAACGTGACTCACCAGGTCTCGGTCCGCGGCCGGCCCGGCTCGGCCCAGTCCGGAGTCCTCCTCGGAGACCTCCTGGGACGACTGGCCGCGACACGTGACGCACAGCACGGCGACGAGCAGCAGTGCGCGGAGCATCCCGGAGCTATCCATGGTGCTGGAGGAGGAGGAGGAGGAGGAGGAGGATCAAGACTCAGGGGTCCACCGGAGATTCTCCGTCCACCCACCGGACCTGCACGCTCTCTTATACGGACTCGTGTAAGCCCCGCCCCCCCGAGAGGCCACTGCGGGTGGATAAACCCAACGAGCAATCTTATTTTCTTATCTATTGACAGTGAGAATGGATGAATGGTCACGTGATGGGGCCTTAAATGAGGTGCTCACTCCTTAAACTCCTTAAAGTGCAAAACAAACTCATTAAAACAATGAACACATTATGTATAACATGTCTTCAGTATTAATGAGTTAATCAGTGTTATCTTCAGGGTAAAGGTAACAAGTTTAATTTATAAACATCTCAGTTGATTACTGACATAAAAAAAGTACTTTTTGTATTACAAGTGGACTGTAATGTGTTAAATATGAAAATGAGGCCTTACCTTATTAAATGTGTGTTAGTTTCAAGAACAGAAAAGTAAATATTGGATTAAGCCAGTTGTTGTATTTGAGTCAGAAGGTAAATATTTTATCTTTTTATCACTTTATCACTCAATGTTGGCATATATAAATCTTAAGTCAAGCTCCATGCACTGTTTCTGGAGAACAAACCAAATATATGCAATAATAAGTAAAAAATAAGATCATAGACAATAATATTCAATGAAACAGGTGAGAGAAAACAATTAAATAACTGATACATGATTACATTTATATTTTCATTTTATTTTGTATTGCATTTTAAGAAATTATACAAAGCATACGAAATTAATAAATACAATATAAAGTTTTTCAATTAAGTTTCTTCTTTTTTAATAAGATGAAATAAAAAATGAAACAATAAAACAGAGACAAAGAGAGAGAGAGAGATTAATAACTTTGACTTTAAAACAAATTAATAAATATTGCATCTCCTGATTCTCCACCAGACGCTGAACTACAACATAATAATCAATCACAGATCATGTTTCATCCACTGAGCCCTAAATACACATTATTCATAACCCCCCCTTTCACGGTGCGCCCCGAGGCCCCCGGACCACCTTTGGACACCGGCGCCGGTCTCACCGCCTGCACCGGCCGGCAGGGGGCGCTGCGCCTGCAGGTTCCTGCAGCCCGTGCAGGCGTCGAGCTCCGCTTCCTGAAACGCATACTTCAGGATTAGGAAGAACACACCCAGTGACATCAGTGCGCTTTGAAGAAGAAGAAGAAGAAGAAGAAGAAGAAGAAGAAGAAGGAGGAGGAGGAGGAGGAGGAGAAGAAGTCTCCAGTCCAAGCTGCGCACAGGAGCAACGACAGGGCCGAAAGGTCCTCCCCGGGTTTCTTTTAAATATATTTTTTATTTAAATCTCCGGAGAGTTCGAGAAGCAAACTGTCCCCAAAAACCTGCGCGTAAAGTTCGTTTTTCTCGTGTTTGACGCGCAGAGAGGAGGACATGTCCACTTCCGACGAGACGGACGGGCTGCGGCCGAGATATGGCTGTAAGTTGGGACTCTCTTCTGGCTTTCTGTGTGCGTGTGTGTGTGTGTGTGTGTGTGCGCGTGTGTGTGCTCCTCTGGAGATGCTTCACCCCGCAGATCCGGGACCAGCGCTCCGCTTCGTGCAAACGCTCCAAAAAAAACTTCAGGGAAAGTTTGCAGGAAGCGGGTTTTTACTTGCCTTGTGGCAGCGTGGCTGCACATTAATTATGACTTCCGCGTTAGTTATTTTTTTTTTAAAATGTGTAACGCAGCGCGCGGCGGAGGAGGACAGAGGCCCGCGCGGAGAGGGTTACAGTTGAAAAAGTTACATCATGGTCAATTATGGCGAATATTGCAAACGAGGCGGAATATTGTAACTGCAACAAGCACCGTGGATTTAAAGAAAGACTTTATGAGTTATGGTGTTACAGAGAAACGTGTGATTCAGTCCTCCATCTTTCATTTGGGATTGCACAATAACGCTTCTTCTTCTTTTTTTTTTAACAAGAGAACAAGAAGTGTTGTGAACGTGTGTCATGTTTCCACGCTGTGAAATCAGGATTTACCTGTTGATGATGTGGCCAGCTCTGATGTGACAGGACCCCCGCCCCTCTAGCCCCTCCCCCCTCTCCCCCTCCATACTTTGGGAGGATCAACTTCAGTGGGGGACATTTCTCTGGAGGCTCCACGCTGGGAACCGACCCAGTGACCTCCCCCTACCCCGCATTGTTGTTCTGATTGTTTTCCGTGTATTAACGGGCCACTGATGAAGGAGGCCGGGTTCCTCTCGTGTTAACGGGTCACTAGTGAAGGAGGCCGGGTTCCTCTCGTGTTAACGGGTCACTAGTGAAGGAGGCCGGGTTCCTCTCGTATTAACGGGCCACTGATGAAGGAGGCCGGGTTCCTCTCGTGTTAACGGGTCACTAGTGAAGGAGGCCGGGTTCCTCTCGTATTAACGGGTCACTAGTGAAGGAGGCCGGGTTCCTCTCGTATTAACGGGCCACTGATGAAGGAGGCCGGGTTCCTCTCGTGTTAACGGGCCACTGATGAAGGAGGCCGGGTTCCTCTCGTGTTAACGGGTCACTAATGAAGGAGGCCGGGTTCCTCTCGTGTTAACGGGTCACTAATCAAGGAGGCCGGGTTCCTCTTGTGTTAACGGGTCACTGGTGAAGGAGGCCGGGTTCCTCTCGTATTAACGGGCCACTGATGAAGGAGGCCGGGTTCCTCTCGTGTTAACGGGTCACTGGTGAAGGAGGCCGGGTTCCTCTCGTGTTAACGGGTCACTAGTGAAGGAGGCCGGGTTCCTCTCGTATTAACGGGCCACTGATGAAGGAGGCCGGGTTCCTCTCGTGTTAACGGGTCACTAATGAAGGAGGCCGGGTTCCTCTCGTATTAACGGGCCACTGATGAAGGAGGCCGGGTTCCTCTCGTATTAACGGGCCACTGATGAAGGAGGCCGGGTTCCTCTCGTGTTAACGGGTCACTAGTGAAGGAGGCCGGGTTCCTCTCGTGTTAACGGGTCACTAGTGAAGGAGGCCGGGTTCCTCTCGTATTAACGGGCCACTGATGAAGGAGGCCGGGTTCCTCTCGTGTTAACGGGTCACTAGTGAAGGAGGCCGGGTTCCTCTCGTATTAACGGGTCACTAGTGAAGGAGGCCGGGTTCCTCTCGTATTAACGGGCCACTGATGAAGGAGGCCGGGTTCCTCTCGTGTTAACGGGCCACTGATGAAGGAGGCCGGGTTCCTCTCGTGTTAACGGGTCACTAATGAAGGAGGCCGGGTTCCTCTCGTGTTAACGGGTCACTAATCAAGGAGGCCGGGTTCCTCTTGTGTTAACGGGTCACTGGTGAAGGAGGCCGGGTTCCTCTCGTATTAACGGGCCACTGATGAAGGAGGCCGGGTTCCTCTCGTGTTAACGGGTCACTGGTGAAGGAGGCCGGGTTCCTCTCGTGTTAACGGGTCACTAGTGAAGGAGGCCGGGTTCCTCTCGTATTAACGGGCCACTGATGAAGGAGGCCGGGTTCCTCTCGTGTTAACGGGTCACTAATGAAGGAGGCCGGGTTCCTCTCGTATTAACGGGCCACTGATGAAGGAGGCCGGGTTCCTCTCGTGTTAACGGGTCACTAGTGAAGGAGGCCGGGTTCCTCTCGTATTAACGGGTCACTAGTGAAGGAGGCCGGGTTCCTCTCGTATTAACGGGCCACTGATGAAGGAGGCCGGGTTCCTCTCGTGTTAACGGGTCACTAATGAAGGAGGCCGGGTTCCTCTCGTGTTAACGGGTCACTAATGAAGGAGGCCGGGTTCCTCTCGTATTAACGGGCCACTGATGAAGGAGGCCGGGTTCCTCTCGTGTTAACGGGCCTCTGATGAAGGAGGCCGGGTTCCTCTCGTGTTAACGGGCCTCTGATGAAGGAGGCCGGGTTCCTCTCGTGTTAACGGGTCACTAATGAAGGAGGCCGGGTTCCTCTCGTGTTAACGGGCCTCTGATGAAGGAAGCCGGGTTCCTCTCGTGTTAACGGGTCAATAATGAAGGAGGCCGGGTTCCTCTCGTGTTAACGGGCCTCTGATGAAGGAGGCCGGGTTCCTCTCGTGTTAACGGGCCTCTGATGAAGGAGGCCGGGTTCCTCTCGTGTTAATGGGTCAATAATGAAGGAGGCCGGGTTCCTCTCGTGTTAACGGGCCTCTGATGAAGGAGGCCGGGTTCCTCTCGTGTTAACGGGTCACTGATGAAGGAGGCCGGGTTCCTCTCGTGTTAATGGGCCTCTGATGAAGGAGGCCGGGTTCCTCTCGTGTTAACGGGTCACTAATGAAGGAGGCCGGGTTCCTCTCGTGTTAACGGGCCTCTGATGAAGGAGGCCGCCGGGTTCCTCTCGTGTTAACGGGACACTAGTGAAAGAGGCCGGGTTCCTCTCGTGTTAACGGGTCACTAATGAAGGAGGCTGGGTTCCTCTCGTGTTAACGGGCCTCTGATGAAGGAGGCCGGGTTCCTCTCGTGTTAACGGGCCTCTGATGAAGGAGGCCGGGTTCCTCTCGTGTTAACGGGTCACTAGTGAAGGAGGCCGGGTTCCTCTCGTGTTAACGGGCCTCTGATGAAGGAAGCCGGGTTCCTCTCGTGTTAACGGGTCACTAATGAAGGAGGCCGGGTTCCTCTCGTGTTAACGGGCCTCTGATGAAGGAGGCCGGGTTCCTCTCGTGTTAACGGGTCACTAGTGAAGGAGGCCGGGTTCCTCTCGTGTTAACGGGTCACTAATGAAGGAGGCCGGGTTCCTCTCGTGTTAACGGGTCACTAGTGAAGGAGGCCGGGTTCCTCTCGTGTTAACGGGTCACTAGTGAAGGAGGCAGGGTTCCTCTCGTGTTAACGGGCCTCTGATGAAGGAAGCCGGGTTCCTCTCGTGTTAACGGGTCAATAATGAAGGAGGCCGGGTTCCTCTCGTGTTAACGGGCCTCTGATGAAGGAAGCCGGGTTCCTCTCGTGTTAACGGGTCACTAATGAAGGAGGCCGGGTTCCTCTCGTGTTAACGGGTCACTAATGAAGGAGGCCGGGTTCCTCTCGTGTTAACGGGTCACTAGTGAAGGAGGCCGGGTTCCTCTCGTGTTAACGGGTCACTAGTGAAGGAGGCCGGGTTCCTCTCGTGTTAACGGGTCACTAGTGAAGGAGGCCGGGTTCCTCTCGTGTTAACGGGTCACTAATGAAGGAGGCTGGGTTCCTCTCGTGTTAACGGGCCTCTGATGAAGGAGGCCGGGTTCCTCTCGTGTTAACGGGTCACTAATGAAGGAGGCTGGGTTCCTCTCGTGTTAACGGGCCTCTGATGAAGGAGGCCGGGTTCCTCTCGTGTTAACGGGCCTCTGATGAAGGAGGCCGGGTTCCTCTCGTATTAACGGGTCACTAATGAAGGAGGCCGGGTTCCTCTCGTGTTAACGGGTCACTAGTGAAGGAGGCCGGGTTCCTCTCGTGTTAACGGGTCACTAGTGAAGGAGACCGGGTTCCTCTCGTGTTAACGGGTCACTAATGAAGGAGGCCGGGTTCCTCTCGTGTTAACGGGTCACTAATGAAGGAGGCTGGGTTCCTCTCGTGTTAACGGGCCTCTGATGAAGGAGGCCGGGTTCCTCTCGTGTTAACGGGTCACTAATGAAGGAGGCTGGGTTCCTCTCGTGTTAACGGGCCTCTGATGAAGGAGGCCGGGTTCCTCTCGTGTTAACGGGCCTCTGATGAAGGAGGCCGGGTTCCTCTCGTGTTAACGGGTCACTAGTGAAGGAGGCCGGGTTCCTCTCGTGTTAACGGGCCTCTGATGAAGGAAGCCGGCTTCCTCTCGTGTTAACGGGTCACTAATGAAGGAGGCCGGGTTCCTCTCGTGTTAACGGGTCACTAATGAAGGAGGCCGGGTTCCTCTCGTGTTAACGGGCCTCTGATGAAGGAGGCCGGGTTCCTCTCGTGTTAACGGGTCACTAATGAAGGAGGCCGGGTTCCTCTCGTGTTAACGGGCCTCTGATGAAGGAGGCCGGGTTCCTCTCGTGTTAACGGGTCACTAATGAAGGAGGCCGGGTTCCTCTCGTGTTAACGGGCCTCTGATGAAGGAGGCCGGGTTCCTCTCGTGTTAACGGGCCTCTGATGAAGGAGGCCGGGTTCCTCTCGTGTTAACGGGTCACTAGTGAAGGAGGCCGGGTTCTTCTCGTGTTAACGGGCCTCTGATGAAGGAGGCCGGGTTCCTTCTGTGAGGAGCTCCGGGGAGCCAGATGGAAACAGCTGTTTTCTCTCATCGGTGATTCTGTACATTCAGCCAATGCACCTTTTCTTATTCCTGTTGTTGTTGTTGTTGTTGTTGGGCCTCAGCCGTCCTGGATGGCGTGGAGCGGCTCACGGCGGAGGAGATGGACGAGCAGCGGCAGCAGAACATGGCCTACGAGTACCTTTGTCACCTGGAGGAAGCCAAACGGTAAGAGCTGGAGCATAATTACTGTAATTCGTGGACCAATCAGAACGTAATGAATTGATTGGTCCTCTCTGATTGGTCCTCTCTCTCAGGAACTCTGGTCACACGTTTCAGAACTTTTTTTTTGGCTCCTTCGGTTTTGCAGAAAAAAGAACACGTGAAGCAACACTTTCATTTCCTGATTTTCAAAGCGAGGCGATAAAATAACGACGATGTAATTGTAGATCTTTACTTTTATAATTGACGCACAAAACCTGTAGCATTTTAATTATTTGCAGTTAGTGAGAAAGTGTTTGAGCACACGCACGCACACACACACAGACAGACACCCACACAGACACACACACACACACACAGTGTGACTCTGGGTGGGAACAGCTTTAAAAAGAGGAAGGTTTGAGCGCGACAGGAAGTGACTCATTCTTCTCGGTTGATTCGAGTGTTTCCCACTGTTGCTACAGAAAACCACAGTTGTCATAGCAACCGGTTCCGGTGCGTGAGTCCGCCATGGCGCGCGCCACCAACATCTTATCTCACCTGCTCCGTTACTGTCTGTGATCTCCAGGGAATTCCTGGAAGGACTTCTGTTTTCGTCTGAAGCCACAAAGTGACGAATGTCTCTGAACTCGCCAAAATAAAAGCCTTTTTTTCGTCTTTAAAAAAAACAAAAAAACAGTTGGAATGTCTCACATTAGAATCCACTCATGAAGAGAAACGTAAAACGTTCTCTTCCTTCGTTCTTCATGTTCATGACTCAACTTTTCCCCCCCCACCCCCCCCCCCCCCAAAAGAAATGTGCTTGTCAGAGTGGAATTTGCCGTTTCTGCCCAAATGGAAGTAAACGTGTCGCAGGATTATGTTTCCACAGGCCGATTGGCTAATGAGTGCAGAAGTATCAGGGGGTGGAAGGAGGAAGCCATCGTGACTAACTTACTTTAAAATACATCACCGTTACTTATTAGAAGTACATATTTAGCCGTGATGATTTAAAAGAGATTTTTTTTAATTCAGTATTGTAGTAGTACTAGTATTAGTAGTAGTAGTAGTAGTAGTAGCAGTAGTAGTAGCACTAGTAGTAGTAGCAGTAGTAGTAGTAGTAGTAGTAGTAGCAGTAGCAGTAGTAGTAGCACTAGTAGTAGTAGTAGTAGTAGTAGTAGTAGTAGTAGTAGTACCAGTAGTAGTAGTAGTACTAGTAGTAGTAGTAGCAGTAGAAGTAGTAGTAGTAGTAGCAGTAGTAGTAGCAGCAGTAGTAGTACCAGTAGTAGTAGTAGTACTAGTAGTAGTAGTAGCAGTAGAAGTAGTAGTAGTAGCAGTAGTAGTACTAGTAGTAGTACTAGTAGCAGTAGTAGTAGTAGTAGTAGCAGTAGTAGTACTAGTAGTAGTAGCAGTAGTAGTAGAAGTAGCAGTAGTAGCAGTAGCAGTACCAGTAGCAGTAGTAGTACTAGTAGCAGTAGTAGTAGTAGTAGCAGTAGTAGTAGTACTAGTAGTAGCAGTAGCAGTAGTAGTAGCAGTAGTAGTAGTACTAGTAGTAGCAGTAGCAGTAGTAGTAGTAGTAGCAGTAGTAGTAGTAGTAGTAGTAGCAGTAGTAGTACTAGTAGTAGTAGCAGTAGTAGTAGAAGTAGCAGTAGTAGTAGTAGTAGTAGTAGTAGCAGTAGTAGTACTAGTAGTAGTACTAGTAGCAGTAGTAGTAGTAGTAGTAGCACTAGTAGTAGTAGCAGTAGTAGTAGTAGTAGCAGTAGCAGTACCAGTAGCAGTAGTAGTACTAGTAGCAGTAGTAGTAGTAGTAGCACTAGTAGTAGTACTAGTAGTACCAGTAGCAGTAGTAGTAGCAGTAGTAGTAGTACTAGTAGTAGCAGTAGCAGTAGTAGTAGTAGTAGCAGTAGTAGTAGTAGTAGTACTAGTAGTAGTAGTAGTAGTAGTAGTAGTAGTAGTAGTAGTAGTAGTAGTAGTAGCAGCAGTAGCAGTAGTAATACTAGTAGTAGTAGTAGAAGTAGCAGTAGAAGTAGCAGTAGTAGTAGTAGTAGTAGCAGTAGTAGTAGTACTAGTAGTAGCAGTAATACTAGTAGTAGTAGTAGCAGTAGCAGTAGTAGTAGTAGTAGTAGCACTAGTAGTAGTAGTAGTACTAGTAGCAGTAGCAGTAGTAGTAGTAGTAGTAGCAGTAGTAGTAGTACTAGTAGTAGCAGTAATACTAGTAGTAGTAGTAGCAGTAGCAGTAGTAGTAGTAGTAGTAGCACTAGTAGTAGTAGTAGTACTAGTAGCAGTAGCAGTAGTAGTAGTAGTAGTAGTAGCACTAGTAGTAGTAGTAGTAGTAGTAGTAGCACTAGTAGTAGTAGTACTAGTAGCACTAGTAGTAGTAGTACTAGTAGCAGTAGCAGTAGTAGTAGTAGTAGTAGCACTAGTAGTAGTAGTAGTAGCAGTAGTAGCAGTAGTAGTAGTAGTAGTAGTAGCACTAGTAGTAGTACTAGTAGCAGTAGTAGCAGTAGTAGTAGTAGTAGTACTAGTAGCAGTAGTAGTAGTAGCACTAGTAGTAGTAGTACTAGTAGTAGTATAAGTTATTTCTGTATTTTTTTTAAATTTGCATCAGGAGGAATCCAAACAATTGCAATATGGCCGACATCTTCACACTAAAAACACGACAGCAGGGACCAGCTTTGACTGTTTGAGCAGCGCTGCAGCCACAGAGTCCACTTCCTGTCCTTCACCAGAGAGACGCAGGAGAAAACACCTGAAAGATTCTGTTGTTTTGAGAACCCATTTGTGTCAGGAGGGGAACACCTGAGCCTGCAGAGGAACGCCGGGGAGTTAAAGGAATGCTGGGAGTGTGTGTTGATGCACACTGGTATGATGGGAATGCCTCTGACAGGTGCACAGCAGGGTGTGTGTATGTGTGTGTGTGTGTGTGCAGCACCTGTGTGCAGCTGCAGGAACGCAGTGTGTGTGCTCTGACGACCTGAACTCACACACTGTCTCTTTCTCTCAGATGCAAACTCTGTTATCGCTCTCATTTTCATGTTCCCATCAAACCCAGAGGAGCCGTCGGAGGTTATCGCGCCCTATTTGAAAGCTCGCCGACCTGTTTTGTCTCTTTTATTGCTTTTTCAAATACGAGATATTGTGTTTCAGGTCTCATCCAACATTTGTAGCAATACCGACGCTAAAGCCCTCAGCGGGCGGGTGGAGGTGGACGGGTCCGGTTGTGTCGCCTCAACCTAACTTGTTGGTTTTGTGTCGCCTCAACCTAACTTGTTGGTTTTGTGTCGCCTCAACCTAACATGTTGGTTTTGTGTCGCCTCAACCTAACTTGTTGGTTTTGTGTCGCCTCAACCTAACTTGTTGGTTTTGTGTCGCCTCAACCTAACTGTTGGTTTTGTGTCGCCTCAACCTAACATGTTGGTTTTGTGTCGCCTCAACCTAACTTGTTGGTTTTGTGTCGCCTCAACCTAACTTTTTGGTTGTGTCGCCTCAACCTACCTTGTTGGTTGTGTCGCCTCAACCTAACTTGTTGGTTGTGTCGCCTCAACCTAAATGTTGGTTTTGTGTCGCCTCAACCTAACATGTTGGTTTTGTGACGCCTCAACCTAACATGTTGGTTTTGTGACGCCTCAACCTAACTTTTTGGTTGTGTCGCCTCAACCTAACTTTTTGGTTGTGCCGCCTCAACCTACCTTGTTGGTTGTGTCGCCTCAACCTAACTTGTTGGTTGTGTCGCCTCAACCTACCTTGTTGGTTAAGGGTTGTGTCTTACAATCATGTTACATTAATACACCCTAGAACAGCTACAGGGAACAATTCAGGGTTAAGTGTCTTGCTCAAGGACACATCGACTAGGGCGGGGATTGAACCGCTAACCACTGACCCACTCTTCTGCTCTCGCCGATCATCCTAACTTGCCCGTACTGTCTCTTTAAGGTCAGTTGATGCATTATGCTCTTACCAAACTGACATTCTGTGCATTCAGCCGTGTGTCGTTCTCCTCTTCAGTCTCTGGGAATGCCGTCGGACATGTTCTCCTATAACTTCATATAATTAAACTTCCCCAGTTGATTACTTACATTAAGACAATTATCTTTTTATATTATAAGTTTTCTGGGATTTCTTTTTTTCAGCATGCAAATCAGGCATTTACATATGTGCTAATTTGCATACATTAGCACATATATTTAAATATGTGCTCATTTGCATACATTTCCAGATCACAAAGCGGAACTTTGGGCATAAGCCAGATTCGCAATTGTTTTGACACAGCATAGCATAGCATAGGATAGCATAGCATAGGACTTTAATGTCCACCAAAACATAAAAGCAGCACTAAAAAACACTTTAAAAGTACAAAGTACTGAAATAAATTGACACGCTGAAAACCAGAAACCGTACCACAATCATTCAAATAGCTGCGTTGTATTTTTAACAGCTGGTGGACTTCAACGTGAAACTCACGACCTCTAGGAACTGATTCCCGTGTGGTGATATAGAGCCCTTCTCCCCCGCATTGCTGCGACTTTTACTCCCCCCCCCCCCCCCCCCCCCCCCCCCCCCCCCCCACAGAGCAGGGCCTGTTTAGATTCTGAGAGGGGGGTTCAGGTTCAGGTCTGGAGTCAAAACGCCGTCTAATTAGTGTTTTGTGTAACTTCTCTAAATGACAGGTTCACTGTAAACACGACATTTCTAAGGTTTTGAGGGGAAATAAATGCACTTTTCTGAATTGATGGTCTTGAAAGTACTTTATTTTTTAAACCAAATTATCCGAATACACGCTGACTCTCACTGGGAAGAGTTTGTGCTGATTTAGCAAATATAACTTTTAACTTGTATACACTCTGCAGGCGTCGGTGCTCACGTTTCTATTGTTATTTGCATGCGACTGAGCAGAACGGTGAATAACTGGAAACACTCCTTTCACCGCGTCGACCTTTATGTGCCGTAAAGAACCGAAGCAGAGCTTTGATGAACGTGCAGATCCTTCTAACTGAAACACACTGGGACGTCTGTCATCGTATAACAGCTGTGCAAACAAAATGGCACTGTACATTTATTTGTATTCATGTTCGTGTCTTTGTGGCTTCATGACGGCGAGATGCAAAATAGTTCACTTTCATAGCAGCCTGGGAAAATAAAATAAATAAGAACGGTAAACGTTGCTTTTAGAGTGTTTTTAAAATGTCAGTCTGTTCAGTGATTTTGAACTAAATGTGAATCGACGGCATCTTAATTTGAGTCTGCTGACTTTGACTATAATAATAGTAATAACTTTATTTATATAGAGCTTTAAAAAAATGGAGATGAGGCAAAGCAAAATTTAAAAAATTAAAATAAATAACTAATATATATATATACATACATACATATATAAAATATATGTGTTTATATATATATATATATATATATATATATAAAAATATTAAATAAAAAATAAAAAAAATATATATATATATATACTGTATGTGTGTATATATTTATTTATTTATAAGAATAGAAACAAAAATGACTAAGTAACTTTTTTTAAAGGAAACGGAACAATGCTGTTAACCGGACGTCGTTCATCCAAACATTACAGTCCCGTCGTAGCGACTGTTGCTTAGTAACGGCAGAGTTCACCTGTGGTTGCCGGGTTACCTCCTCACTGTCACCGGCTGAGGTCATCCTACCTGCGTTTGTGTGACGGATAAACTGAACAAAAACAAATTCACTTTCCTAAGAAGAGTTGACGTCACAATAAGTGACACTGAAGAATGATCGGCATTCACCCCGAGGCGAGGTGGTGGTGGTTGTTGTTGTTGTTGTTTGGACAAAGGGAACAAATAGCACGGCGGTATTCTTCTTGGTGTTACATCATCGACACTCGACTCAGACTTCTCTCTTGTTTCTTTTCGAATGATTTGATTTCTTGGTGTTACATTTTGAGTTGTTTTCATTAAATCAAAGTGCAGTGAAACGCACTCCTTTACAGCGAGGGTTGGTCCTCTTGAGATATGCTAGTTTTTTTTTTAACAATCCAACCTAAAAACATAAAAACACAGCATCCTTTTTTCCAATGAAGGTGTTAAAGAACGTAAACAACAAACATGGCTGCCGTCAGTTTGGGTTCAATTAAGCTTTTTTCTTCATACATATATTTCGGGGGTGAATCCGTATTTTCCCAGCAGAACGGGCAACGGGCTGGAGATGTAGGGACTCAACCAAAATTGTGCATTTTTAGGATGATAATAGCTAAATATAGTGTACGGAGATTTATTCTCAATGTGATTTGTCTAAAAAGTAAGACTGGAGGATGTAGAATAGATGCATTAATTAATAATAGTTGTTAGCGCTCACGGTTGTCAAGCAAACGCCGGTCTTTTCTCTTTTTCTCATTTGAATTTGAGGCTAAAGGAAATTATTGGACGTGTTTATTTCAGCCGTGCAACAGCCACAGATACCCGATAACTTCTTTCAAACCCGTCTTTGAGATCCGTCTGCTTTACATTCAATTTAATACCATTTTTAAAGGCGGTGAGAAACATGGTTGTATACTTGTTGAGTCTCCAAACCACTTTACAGGTAAACTTTCAGCTGCAAGCCGTGAACTTCTCACATCGCGCGTTAGCTTTTCGACGTGTCGCTGCTCGCGTCGGCGCTTCTTCGTGCTGGATTTTGCGTCGTCTCGTCGCTTTAAATCCTCCTTTTAAGAGAACACCGTCTGCAACAGAGAATCCTGCACCGTAAACAGAGTAATCCTCTGTTTTATCTCTGCTCCATCATGCAGGAGAGTCTTTCATCCTTGATCCCTCTCCGTCTTCCGAGTACAGATAAAGGCAGGGATCGACATTAATGGGCGGGGCAAGTAAACTGTGTGTGTGCCTCCATGCGGTTATAAACGCCAATAAATGTGATCTTTATACTGATGTACAGTAAAAGAAAAGAAAATCCCAGATGATGCTAAAGTGTCGACAACGGATCCGTTTAAAATTGGCAAGAGGAAAACTACCGTTAGCTAGTTAAAGTTGGCTGTTGGCAGCACAGTCCTGCTAGGCTAAATAACGGAGCTAACAGCGTAGCAACGCCTGTTGTTATGTCGTAATTTTACTTTGGTTTATTTGTGCACATTAATAAAAACATTTATGTAAATGTACTAGAGTTAGCCAAGAGGCTATTTTTCATCTGTAGTCCCGAATGATAATAAATAAATAACAATTTCCCATCATGCTCCTCTCCCTGCTAATAGCTAACCGCTAACTCAGTGAGGGTCCATTGAGTGACGTTATTGTGCGTTCAAGCTCCAAATAGTTCAAAAAAACTAAATGGATCTTTATTATGGGCCGATATTGATAAAAAGATGAGCGTTAATGCTTCCTGGTGATATTACTGCTCAGCCTGGTAATATTAGGGTATATAATATAATATAATATACCCATACTGATATCCCTGATGATACTACATTGTGATGCACTCTTTTGAAATCGACAAGAGGAGAGCTAACTTTAGCACGTTCGAGTTTTAAGCACATTTACGAACATGTGATTATTGGGATAATGAATCACAATTATTATAATAATCCCAGTTAACTGTCACAGCAGCAAATGTTTGTACTAGAAATGTTGCACAATTTATACATTGAAAAGAAAAGAAAAGAAGATGACTAATTTCAAGCGTTGCTCAATGCCTCTAAACTCTTTAATATGAAGTGTTGTTCAAGTTGGATCGTTCACGCTGTGGAAGGTTCTGTCGCTCCGTCCTCTCGACCTCACCCTTCACTGAGAGACCAGCCCAGCTCCTCCTCCGGCTCTGGCCACTTGCCTGTAATTTCCTGTTTTCAAATAGTTTCCAAACGCTTCTTGTGTACAGACGCTTGCTGCAATGAATGTTGCGTAACCTCGTGCCTCCATATTGTGTTTGATACGAGGAGAACAATCTGGGTGATACCATCTGTCCTCGGGGGGGGGGGACGTTTATTTCATAAAGTCACGAAAGATTTATTCCTCGGTGCCCATGAATGCTAACTATTCATCTGGCTGTTAGCGGGGCTGTGAGGTGGACTAAATGTCTGGTTCTGGTCCACACAGACGTAAACACTAAGAACGTAGAGGAACGTAGAACAATCATAATCATTATTTTGCTATAAAACCTTTTTACCGTAAAATTACAGTAAATTACTGTAATCACAACATTTAAGTGGCAGCAGTTTCTCCAGCAATGTAATGTACAATTTACAGCTTATCTACTGTATGGGAGAAATACAGTAAAGTATTGTAATCAAAATAGTGCAGTAATTAGTAATAGTACTTTGCTGTATTTTGAAGATTACGACATTTAAGTGGTAACAGTTTCTCCAGCAATATAATGTACAATTTACAGCATATCTACTGTAAGGAAGAAATACAGTAACGTATTGTAATCAAAATGTGCATTAATATGTAAGCAGTAAATACTCAAGTCCCAGCATGCATTGCTTTAACAGCAATGTGACGTATAGAGCTGAATACAGTAGGTCACTGTTTCAGTTTCACTGTAAATTTACATGCGAGTGTGATACCGACGCGTTCGAGGTCTGCAGCGCTGCAGGCCGTTTTCTGGTTGCTGCGTAAACGTTTCCTCCCAGGACTCGAGGCCTGAGTCACACAGTCAACAGCCCAGAATGTGGGAACGAGAGGGAGAGGGATGGGTGCTCCCTAGAGGCCCCGCCCCCTTCCACAGACTCTCACCTGGCCGTCTGTGAAACCCGAGGCCGCAAGTTACTCTTCCGGTTTTTGGGAAATGCCGTCACAGGGCCCGGGATCAGTTCTTTTGAATCGGTGATGAAATACACACACGCGCACACACACACACAAACACACACACACACACACACACTCCCCCCCCCCCCCCCCCCCCACCCCAGGCCTACGTGACTCTCTCTCACACCTTGATTTTTATAATATTTGCACAGTTTTGGCTCCGACGCCAGCAGGTCAGATGTGATTGGTAATTATCTATTTGGATTGCCCTCCAGGGTCAAAGGTCACATCCGTTAAAAGTGTGCTTTTAGTAAAGAAAAGGCTTTTCAACGCGTCTTAAACTACACATAATGGAAACCGCAGCAAATATGATGTATTATATTTCTAGATAATTATTAAAACATTCACGAACCATTATTATAATGTCACTAACAGAAAATGAATGACTCGCATTTGAGAGGAAAAAATTTGTTTTTATATAAATGAGCATGTATGACTTTTTATGATAGATTCAGCTTTCATATCCGCATTTAATTCATCAACTTTATTTCCTCATCTCGTTCACTGATTCGACATGTGATCTAATTACTCCATTTGTAAGAAGATGGCGTCCCTCAATTATTATTATTATTTTTTTGCTGTGGGTCAAATGTACCTCAACAAATTCAGTTTCAATCGTGTAAAAATGAACAAAATCAGCAAATCCTCAAATTTGAGAACCGTGAAAGATTAGAGGAAAGTTAAAGGCACACACTGTGTAGGGTTTTTCCTAAAAAAAAAACTAAATAGATTGCCTCATCGTTACTTTGCTAGAAGTGAGTTGTGGCGTCTTAATCTGCAGAGACCCGGCGGCCCCTCAGCCTCAGAAAAACAAGCTAATTTCTCCTTGTGCAAATAGAATATGTTCAGGGCTTTTATTTTGAAAGTGTGAAGTGTAGTCGAATATCAAGATAACTGGTCTTGATTTGCAGACGCGCTGAGAGAAGCTGTAATAACGGGGTCGGGGTCACCGGCTGTGAACGGCGATAGTGTGAAGTTTTCTGTTTCTTGTTAAACAAAACAAGATGATTACCGGCGGTCCAGCTGCTGCCGGCTGGTTGGAGCTCGGTTGGTGCTACAGATTCCAGCGTTGCAGCAACGCATGAAATGGACATCTTGGCTCTCGCTTAACCTTTTTCTTTCTGTGTGTGTGTGTGTGTGTGTGTGTGTGTGTGTGTGTTGCCTCTTTTCTTTTCTCTCCTGGTTTCACTCCATCCTTCTTTCTCCTTTGTGCTTTGTGAACACTCGCTGGGTCTGAACCGGACTGCTCTTAAAACCCCGTCTTTAATTAGACTCGACACAATGGAAGAGGTGGGTGGTTAACAGGAAACAGAAAGCGTCTTTGTGTGTGTGTGTGTGTGTGTGTGTGTGTGTGCGTGTGTGTGTGTGTGTGTGAATAGTATCTGTACCTCGACATTGTGCTGCTGCCAGTTAAAGCTCACCACCACACATGATTTGCCTTTCCAGATATTCTGTAAAACACACAGCACTTCCTCCTTTTTATAATGGCGGGGGGTGGGAGTGGGGGTGGGGGGGGAGCAACACGATACAGGACATTGTTGTGTAGCATTAGCATAATGTTGGGCCCTCCTTTGTGTGTTTCTGGTCGGACTTGTGGAGAATGCGTATCTGTGTACAGCGGGTGGGGGGGGGGGGGGTTTCCTTGGCTTAACTGGAGGCTTAAGTGGAGGGCGGGGTTCATGCGTTGGCTGAGCCTCGGTTTAAGGTTTAAGGTTTAATGTTTAATGAAGAGGCTCGTCACCTCGTGAAATATATGGACCAACTTGTTTTTAAGGTTTTAACCAAAGCTACAAACTCTGAAATTAGAGATTATTAACTTCATCAAAGCAACTAAGAGGAGCTTTTATTTTGTGTTGGTTCTGTCGCCCCCTGTGGACTAAAGTGGTAGTGTTGGTTCTGTCGCCCCCTGTGGACTAAAGTGGTAGTGATGGTTCTAGTGCCCCCTGTGGACTAAAGTGGTAGTGTTGGTTCTGTCGCCCCCTGTGGACTAAAGTGGTAGTGATGGTTCTGGTGCCCCCTGTGGACTAAAGTGGTAGTGTTGGTTCTGGTGCCCCCTGTGGACTAAAGTGGTAGTGTTGGTTCTGGTGCCCCCTGTGGACTAAAGTGGTAGTGTCTCTGAGCACCAGGTTCCCTTTTAGAAAACCTTTTACTGCAGCAGGTCTGACAGTCTGCCCCTCTCAGTCCTGGTTCTGGTTCTCCCGTGCCCCCCTTCCCTCCAGCGGGTCCAGTAATACGTCCGGGGTACAACGTCCTTCAGACTTCTGCAGCCTTTTTTTGTCTGTCACGAACAGCAAAGTCTTCAGTTCATAAAAGGAAAACAGAGAAAAGCTCCCCACTCCTTTTTTAAATCAACAAATGAATTAATTGTTTTTAGCCCGATGACTAACGAGTAATCATCTACTTCCTGTTGCTTTAACATCTCCTGCAGCGATGCTTTTACTGTGAATTAAAAGAAACATTCATTCTACTGCGTAGGACTTTCTTAACGTGGCGATTTAAATACTGTTGAAACATCTTAATATCCCGTCTGATTGTATTTAAAAAAAAAGTCTTTTTTCTGTCACTCCGAGATGACGGATTATGATTGATTGTTTCTTGGCCAGAGAACCCATCAGGCCGCTCCCCGAGAGGACAAAGCCAACGCTAACGAGGCGTGTGGTCTGTTGGCTTGAGCTCCGCTGGCATTAAACAATAAGTGCAGCTGACGACAACCTGGGGGTGGAGGGGGGGGGGGGGGGGGGGGGGCTGTGTCAAGGAGCTTTCTAGGGTCCGGAAGCTCCGCCACACACCGCCGGCTTCCTACAGGACTGACCCCTGAACCTGAGAGGATGAGACCTGTGGCGTTTCCACGGCTTCCTGCGGCGCCGCCGTGAATAAGTCTTTGATGTGGAGACGTAGTTCTGATCATATTGTCTTCCAGCTCTACCGGCCCGACTGTCATGAAACTTGGTGGAGCGCTGGCCAACGGAGTGGATCCCAATCACGGGCGGATGGACGCGTTGCGTTTCACCGGTGGGAGAAAAAAACGCCTCTCGTTCAATTCGGGTTGACCAAAAGCATTCTGGAACTATTTCTTTTAATTTTGATTGATTTCTGACCGGGTTCAGGATAAAAACTGACTCGTTTGGTGGTTCCCTTTTTATTGGCTCACTTGATTCTATAATAATTAATATTAATTCATTTTGGATTTGCAGCCATTTTTGTGTCATTTCTCATATTTCATTTCATAACAGTGATGCAGTATTGATTTTCTTCCCCCCTTATTTCCGTTGAACCATTTTAACCTTTTTTATAATTTGCTAGTTTGACGGATATCACATTTTATTTTGGATAAATTTGCATGTTTTGCCATCACAAGCAGGGCGATGTGAGTGTGTCGTCCCATTCCCACGAACACGATACCTCAGGAGGTCATTTCTTTATGGCGCTAACGTCCACCTGCACTCAAGAATGTGCCGATTTAGAAAGTGAAGGTCGCTTGGTGACCTCACTTGAACGCAGCTCAAGAATTCATGTTAACTAATTACAGAGCGCGGTTGATCGTGGCTGTCGGTGTCGTAATAACCACAAACGTGACGCATCGCGGTTGTCGCAATCCGGTCGCCGGCGTTCAGAAATCCCATTCTGCCTCTGGGGGGGGGTGGAGACTGGAGGGTGGAGGGTGGAGGCTGTGGAGGGTGGAGGGTGGAAGGTGGAGGCTGTGGAGGGTGGAGGGGCTGGAGGGTGGAGGCTGTGGAGGGGCTGGAGGCTGTGGAGGGTGGAGGCTGTGGAGGGTGGAGGGTGGAGGGTGTGGAGGGTGGAGGGGCTGGAGGGTGGAGGGTGTGGAGGGGCTGGAGGCTGTGGAGGGTGGAGGGTGTGGAGGGTGGAGGGGCTGGAGGGTGGAAGGTGGAGGCTGTGGAGGGGCTGGAGGCTGTGGAGGGTGGAGGGTGTGGAGGCTGGAGGGTGGAGGGTGGAGGGTGTGGAGGCTGTGGAGGGTGGAGGGTGTGTCTGTGTTTGCTCTGGCCTGGGAGAAGAAAAAAGGGTGTGTAGCCTCTGATAAAAGAGCCATTAGTGAGCGAGTCTTTATGGAGCCTTTCACTGCTCCGGCGTGGCGTGAAAGGAGGGGGCTGTTCCCCGGCCCCTCAATGGCCGACCCTGTCTGGAGACCCCGTGGCACCACTTCCTGGAAGAGAAGTTGTTTCAGCTGCGTGTCGGCCGGGCCACGCGTGGGCGTGAGTGTGTTTGTACGAGGACCAAACGCACCCAACAAGAAATGAACGAGCTTCTAAGCTCCAATACGTGTGTGTGTGTGTGTGTGTGAGAGAGAGAGAGAGAGAGAGGGGGGTAGGAGGAAAGGAATCTTTTAATCTCACTCAGGATATAGTTAACCTTGTTGCTGCTTGACAAAGACCTTTTAGTTACCGAAGAGTGGGAGTGTGTTCTTAGCAGAGAGAGAGAGAGAGAGAGAGAGAGCACGTTTGACCTCACACACACATTCCAGATGATAAACTCAAGGTCATGTCGTAATCTGGTGTTTGGAAGACACCGCCGTCCAGTTAACGGGCAGGAGACAATGTGGTCTTTAATGATGAAGATATACAAGCGGAACAACAGTCCCACAGAAGATTAAAAGACACTTCTGACAGTTTATAAATAGAATTTAAAGAAGCTGATTTAACAAAAACAGCTAAATAAATAAGAAACGGAGCTGACGTAGATTTTCTGCACTTTTCACACCACTTAGTTCTAAAAGTGGAGTAAGTAAACCTTTTGCAGTGACCCCTGACCCAGTTGTTCAAATCGATGTTGTTAATTGACCCTTGGCTAAGTCCCGCCCTCAAACACAGACTGGCCAATCACTGTCACAGCATCGCGCTGCGTTCAAGCTCTATTCAGGAAAAAACGATAATAAAAGGTAATGTTGAAATGCACAGGATTTATTGCTTTGATGGGCGTCGAGTAACCGTTACAATCCGGTGACAATGTAGCAACAATATGTTCCTTTTACACATTGTTCGTCAGTCGGTTACTGACTTGGAGATGAAAGTGAGTAGAACTTCTCCCCTCGAACGACCTTGAACGACCTCGAACCGGATCGATATCCGACAGCGAAAGGAGGAAACGCAGCGGGCCGGCCTCCTGCGTGGTTACTGGGCGGTGACGGTGGAATCCAGTCCCGGTGTGGGAGATCGGAGCAGGAATGTGACTGTATGACCTAAAAGAAATGAAATGTCACACGTGAGGAATGCTGGGAACTCGCTGTGTGTGTGTGTGTGTGTGTGTGTGTGTGTGTGTGTGTGTGTGTGTGTGTGTGTGTGTGTGTGTGTGTGTGTGTGTGTGTGTGTGTGTGTGTGTGTGTGTGTGTGTGTGTGTGTGTGTGTGTGTGTGTGTGTGTGTGTGTGTGTGTGCAGCATAATTCACGAGATGGTGCCTCATAGGTACACTTAGTTGTACTCTTTCTACAGTTCCTCTGACACACTGTGAGGAATGATCCTTTACGTTCCATCATAGCAGGATCAATGAGTCCATCAACAGGAAGTTGAGCCTCGTGGAGGTGAAGCCAGGTGAAAAGTCATTGGTTGGTTGTTTTAAAAAAATAAATAAATCCAAGCTAGTTTCTCAAGACTACCAACAAGGTCATTTTCATGCTTTCTATTTCCAATAAAAAACAGTTTGCAGTAATTATCCCCTGAGCCGTGTATTTAAGTACGAATGTGTGTTTCCTCTTTGTGTTGTGATGTTCACGCGTGTGTGTGTGTGTGTGTGTGCTCTCCGTTGCAGATGGATGGAGGCCTGTCTGGACGAGGAGCTGCCTCCCACCACGGAGCTGGAGGAGGGGCTTAGGAACGGCGTCTATCTGGCCAAACTGGGCAACTTCTTCGCCCCGAAGACCGTGTCCCTCAAGAAGATCTACGACCGCGAGCAGACGCGCTACAAGGTGAAGACACGCTTTGTGTGTTTGGACATCAAAGGAAGATAAAGGAGTGTCAGAATATAGTTTCAAATATAGTGTTGAATATCCTCAGCATATCATCAAGTAATCCAGGTTTTAGTTCTCAAGTAAAAGCCCAAACCTGAGGTTGTGCTATTTAAAAGATCTTCCTCTTGGAACTATCAATATCCAGATAAGTATTTAAAGATCTTTTTATACTTCCCATTATTAAAAAAACGTTCCCAGCATGTTTTCTGAAAGAGTTCGTACATCTTACCAGTGTTTTGACTTTTGGCCACAAAACACCTTCCTGTCTTTCATGGTGCTATAAAAAACATGTTAATCTCCATTATTAAGTTCTGAGGTGGAACTGTGAGACATTTTGTGGTTCTAGAAAACCTCCGTAGAACCTCGGCGACGTGCTGCAGGTCCGGTTTGGACGAACTGGTCCTGACGTCTGGTTTCTCTCTTCCAGGCCACCGGTCTTCATTTCAGGCACACGGACAACGTCATCCAGTGGCTCAACGCCATGTCGGAGAAAGGGCTGCCGAAGGTGAGCCTGCAACTCAGAGAGTGGAGTGGTGACCTTTTATTTTTATTAAATATCATCCATCGGTCGAGGATTCATACCTGCAATTATAAATGCATTGCTTTTTTAAATTAATTTGCAAATCCGTTCTAAATCTATGAGGAACAGGCCTTGAAGATCACTATCGCATAACGTTGACTTCCCTAACGTTGTCGGTTAACTGGATTCAGATTATCCCTCAACACAAACTCTGTTCATACGACAGATTACCTTGAAAAACATAAAAGATCTGTGGAAAAGGATCTTCATGGTGTTTTTAATGGCTTTTCAGAATAAAAGAAGTTAACCTTATTACAGTAGCAGTGTTCTCCTGAGGGCGTTCCACCCTGTTAACTCGTTGTCATGGAACAGAAAAGAAAAGTCAACGATCCCGACTGGCAGCTTCAACAGAACATTTGAGTCCTTCTCGTTTCACACGCTGCCAGGGCGCGTCTCCATTGAGCGATTCCCCCGATCGGAGCTCCTAACCCTCAATCACGGCCGCACGCACGCTGCGACACGCCCGGCGTGCCGATGCCGCGTAAGGCCTGCCGACAGGTCTGATCCACTGTGTCCCCGCTTGTGTTTCAGATCTTCTACCCGGAAACCACGGACATATACGACAGAAAGAACATGCCCCGCTGCATCTACTGTATACATGCACTCAGGTAGGCTCTAAGAACATGCAACGCTGCATCTACTGTATACATGCACTCAGGTAGGCTCTAAGAACATGCAACGCTGCATCTACTGTATACATGCACTCAGGTAGGCTCTAAGAACATGCAACGCTGCATCTACTGTATACATGCACTCAGGTAGGCTCTGAGAACATGCAACGCTGCATCTACTGTATACATGCACTTAGGTAGGCTCTGAGAACATGCAACGCTGCATCTACTGTATACATGCACTTAGGTAGGCTCTAAGAACATGCAACGCTGCATCTACTGTATACATGCACTCAGGTAGGCTCTAAGAACATGCAACGCTGCATCTACTGTATACATGCACTTAGGTAGGCTCTAAGAACATGCAACGCTGCATCTACTGTATACATGCACTTAGGTAGGCTCTGAGAACATGCAACGCTGCATCTACTGTATACATGCACTTAGGTAGGCTCTAAGAACATGCAACGCTGCATCTACTGTATACATGCACTAAGGTAGGCTCTGAGAACATGCAACGCTGCATCTACTGTATACATGCACTTAGGTAGGCTCTAAGAACATGCAATGCTGCATCTACTGTATACATGCACTTAGGTAGGCTCTGAGAACATGCAACGCTGCATCTACTGTATACATGCACTCAGGTAGGCTCTGAGAACATGCAACGCTGCATCTACTGTATACATGCACTCAGGTAGGCTCTGAGAACATGCAATGTTGCATCTACAGTATACATGCACTCAGGTAGGCTCTAAGAACATGCAACGCTGCATCTACTGTATACATGCACTCAGGTAGGCTCTAAGAACATGCAACGCTGCATCTACTGTATACATGCACTCAGGTAGGCTCTGAGAACATGCAACACTGCATCTACTGTATACATGCACTCAGGTAGGCTCTGAGAACATGCAACGCTGCATCTACTGTATACATGCACTCAGGTAGGCTCTGAGAACATGCAACACTGCATCTACTGTATACATGCACTCAGGTAGGCTCTGAGAACATGCAACGCTGCATCTACTGTATACATGCACTCAGGTAGGCTCTGAGAACATGCAACACTGCATCTACTGTATACATGCACTTAGGTAGGCTCTGAGAACATGCAACGCTGCATCTACTGTATACATGCACATAGGTAGGCTCTAAGAACATGCAACACTGCATCTACTGTATACATGCACTCAGGTAGGCTCTAAGAACATGCAACACTGCATCTACTGTATACATGCACTCATGTAGGCTCTCCGCCGTCCTCCCGGTGGCTCTGAGGTTAGATGTTAACATGAACTCCTCATTCATTGGATGGCGAGTGCACAAAGGTCTGAGTGTGTTGGAGCCTGTGACTTTTTTTTATGAGGTTAACAGTGAAAGGTGTTCGGTGCAGAAGCTGCAGAGCAGGTTGCTTTTAATAGTGTGGGTGTATGTTTTTTTTTTTGTATTTATAAATATATATATATATATATATATGCCCTTGCTCTATGAGTGGTCCTAACACAAAGCAGTAACACCCGGAGACAGAGACTCCTCTGGTTGTATAGAAGTCTATGCTTCATGTGTTGAAGCTGCATTCTCTCTCCTGACCACCAGGGGGCGACTCCTCTGGTTGTATAGAAGTCTATGCTTCATGTGTTAAAGCTGCATTCTCTCTCCTGACCACCAGGGGGCGACTCCTCTGGTTGTATAGAAGTCTATGCTTCATGTGTTAAAGCTGCATTCTCTCTCCTGACCACCAGGGGGCGACTCCTCTGGTTGTATAGAAGTCTATATAAATGACTCTACTTCTCTTGATTTATTCCCTCAGTAAACATTGTAAACATTAGTTTTTGGTCTCAATCTCTAGTTTCAAGTCTTCTTCAATACAGCGTGATGTTCATTTAGTGAATTATGGTCATTTAGAGTCAAACAGACCATAAAGCAGGGTATGCTTTAGGGCGGGGCTACAAAGTGATTGACAGGTAGCTACCACTCTTAGCTCTTATATGACTTCTGGTTCCAGTGCATGTGTTTATGACCTGAGTGACGACTTGGTGGAGCGTTGAAACATCTGTTTCCTCTTAAATGACAGGGCAGCACTCCGATGTCCGCTCTGACCTGCCGGTCTTTGAACCTCTCACTCCCGTCTTTTCAGTGCCGTAATTAGCTCGTACTGCAGTTTTAATATTCATCACACCAGCAGTGTGTAAATATTGTTTCTACGCTGCCTTGTTCCTTTATTCATTGTGCCTCCGTCCTCTTTTACAGCCTGTACCTGTTCAAGCTGGGCCTGGCCCCCCAGATCCAGGACCTGTATGGGAAAGTGGATTTCACCGGTGAGCTTGAACACGAGTCCGTGCATCTGTTTTCCTCATTCTGCCCCCCCCCCATCCCCAACCCCGTTAACCCAATTATGTCATCCTAACTCTACATCCGTGTTGACAAAGTTGACATGAGGTTTAAAGTGTGTCTGGACCCTGAAAGCAGCGCCGACTGGAGGAGGAGGAGGAGGAGGAGGAGGAGGAGGAGGGGGAGGGGGAGGGGGAGGGTTTTCTTTTACCCAGCAGGCCTCAGTGTGGAGGAGCTGCTGGAAATGTGAAAGTAATTTGTAATAGTGAGAGCTTTTCCTGTCAGTTGGGTTCACACATGAGCAAGGAATGGTCTGTCTCCTGTCTCCTCCCTCCAGCCTCCCCCCCCCCCTCCCCCCCCCCCCCCCCCCCCCTCGTTCATCTGCTCCGTGCATTGATGTCTTCCTTCTGCTCCGTCTTCTCTCACAGAGGAGGAGATCAACAACATGAAGAGTGAGCTGGAAAAGTACGGGATCCAGATGCCCGCCTTCAGCAAGATTGGCGGCATCCTGGCCAATGAGCTCTCGGTGGATGAAGCTGCATGTGAGAGGGGGCCGAGGGGGCGGGATCTGAGAGCTGCAGACGGTGTCGTTTAATTGACGCATGCATTCATAATAAGAAACCCTTTCTATCATATTTTACTGCATCAGTTTATTGTTGAAAGTCTACAAATAAGACGAGATGAGTCTATATAAATCTTGATTTATTCCCTCAGTAAACATTGTAAACATTAGTTTTTGGTCTCAATCTCAAGTCTCAAGTCTTCTTCAATACAGCGTGATGTTCATTTAGTAAATTATGGTCATTTAGAGTCAAACAGACCATAAAGCAGGAGATGCTTTAGGGTGGGGCTACAAGGTGATTGACAGGTTGCTTTAAAGTCCAACGTTGATTGACACTCAACATCACGTCTCAATAACATCAACTCATAATATCTCCTCACCGCCCTCAGTGCATGCCGCCGTGATCGCCATCAACGAGGCCATCGACCAGGGCGTCCCGGAGGGCACGGTGGCCGCCATGCAGAACCCCAACGCCATGCTGGTCCACCTGGACCCGGTCTCTGCTCCCCAGTACCACGACACGCTGTACCAGGCCAAAGGACAGAAGGTGGCCAACTCACGCAAGCGGGTACGAAAGCTTTTTTCTTTAAACTCCTCAGCCATCATTCAGACATTCAGATGGCCGGAGAGGACGAATGGAGGAATGGTGACCCCGAGGCGACGTCTTCCTGGAGAGACCGTAACAATGGCCATCTAATCACAGAGCGGATTGTCCGCGGCTTTCGATTAGAAAAATAATGGAAACACGCAGCCTGAAGCGGGACAGATTAAAGAAGCTGAGTGGACACGAACCAGATAAATCAGCCACGACGGTATAAAGCACGAGGGGGGCGGAGAGGGGAATGACATCACTCCATCCTTCGCCAACAGGCAAAGCAACAAAAAAAAAACACTGGAAAGAAATATGTTCTACTATATCTGGTGTCCCGCAGGCGACAATGTGATAATAAATGTTGCCAACATGTAGCGCTTATTATATTTCTGCCTCATTTCTCGCAGCAAATGGAGAACGCCGACGCAGAGCGAGACATCTACGACGAGCTCCTCACCCAGGCGGAGATCCAGGGCAACGTCAACCAGGTCAACGGTGAGTCACATGACGCGCGTGTGTGTGTTTTGATGCCTCGGTTTCCACGGCGCCCATGGTGAACACCGACTCTCTGTCCCCCCCCCCGCAGTGAGCAACGCCCTGAGCGCGGCCGAGCAGGCGCTGCTGAGCGGCGACGAGGACAAGCTGTACGAGGCCCTCAAAGCCGTGGGGGTCCAGAACCTGCAGGTCCAGAACAAAGGCTGGTACCTCAAGCAGCTGCAGGCCGACCGGGAGAATAAAGACCAGGTAGCCGAGCGGTGCGCAAAACAACAAAAGTCAAAGTGAAAGTCCGTCTCCTCGGTGTGACTTCATCCCGACTTCTTCCCCCGTTAGGCGTCTCCGGGAGAAGCCCTGACCAGGGACGAGCTGCAGGGCGGCGTGGACGTGGCCAATGAGGTCGCAGAAGGCTACCTGAAGAGTACGCCCACACATGATCCTCCTCGTCTCCCTTTCTACGTCTGCACCGGCTCCTCGACTTAACCCTGTGTGTGTGTGTGTGTGTGTGTGTAGTGTTGAGGGCGGTGGAGCGCATCAACAGCGCCGTCAGGGCGGGCGTGCCGGAGAAGACGGTGGTGGAGCTGATGAACCCCGACGCCCAGCTGCCGGAGGTCTACCCCAGTGCTGCAGACCTCTACCAGAGAGAGCTGCTCAGCCTGCAGCAGCAGAGCCCGGAGGTACCCAGACCGTCATGTGGTCACATGGTCACGTGACCTTTTTATTATTATTATTATTTTTTATGTATAAGCTGATGTTTCAGAGAATTTATGGCCATGGAAAAGTGGTATCCATGGTGGTGGTCGGTTTTGACTCACGAGGTTCATTTGTGCCGCGCAGGGCTCGCTGTCCCACCCCGAGCTGCTGGTTGCCGTGGAGATGCTGTCGTCGGTGGTGCTGATGAACCAGGCGATGGACGCCGGAGACCGAGCAGCGCTCTGGAAGCAGCTGTCCAGCGCCGTCACCGGACTCAGCAACGTGGAGGATGATTATGCACAGAGGTGACACACACGCACACACACACACACACACACACAAACAGCTTTAAGCCCCTTTCCCACTGGATTTTGTTTTTGGGACAAATTAAGTGAATATATAATTAATAAAATCAACAGTGATTAATACAAAATATTACAATGTATTAACATCCAAAACATGCTATTAATATGCTCTCAAAAAACAGAACGTCTTACTATCGCCTATTTTCTAACAAGTTTCCCTGCGTTTAAACAACTCGGAAATCTAAGTGGGGAAAAGGATATTAGCGATGAGGTTTCTCTGTGTTCCCTGAACGCACCGCGGCTGTCTGACGTACCCGTGTGCTCTTCAGGTACATGGACGAGCTGATGCGCCTCAAGGCGGCCGCCAGGGAGGACGGCTGCGACTTCCTCACCTGGAACGACATCCAAGCCTGCGTGGACCAAGTCAACCAGACGGTGCAGGAGGAGCACGAACGTAAGGGGGGGGGGGGGGGGGTTTAAAGAGACAGCGGCCATTTAATTCAAGTTAAACGTGTACACACGTTTAATAGCATGTGTGCTAACGGAGATCCTAATTTTGTGTTGAGGTTGTCGCCCCCTGTGGACAAAAGCAGTAGTGTTTTCTCGTAATGGAGATGTATCGCGATGCTGTCGATTGGCCATACAGGTCCTGGTCCTGGTCCAGGTCCTGGTCCTGTTTGGCCAACACTCAATGAGCTAGCTTAGTTTTAGCGTTAATACATATGTATTGATGTATCGCAATATATTTAATAAATAAACGAAACTATTACAGATCGGTCTAAGAGGAAGAGGGACAGTTTAGTTTAGTTTAGTCATAGTTTTTTGGTCATTTGACCCTTTCCTAAGCCCCGCCCCCGTGCCCAAGCTGTCAGCGCTACGTTAGCATGGAGCCCACACTGTCACTAACTGCACTCCCTGAAGAAGTGTGATTTAAAAACCACCGATCACAGCACATCACGGGGTGTTAACCGGTCCACCCGTACGTCTGCAGGTATCGGAGCCATCGGACTGATCAACGAGGCCCTGGACGAAGGGGACCCCGCGAAGACCCTGTCCATGCTGCAGAACCCCTCGGCCAAGCTCTCGGACGTGGACCCGTCGGTGGCTCAGCACTACCACGACAAACTGCTGGAGGCCCGCCGGGAGAAAGCTCACGTGAGTCGAAAGAACACGTCTTCTTCCTGTTGAGGTCATCATCCAGAGAGATTAAGTTCCCCGGTTCCCTCCTTTTGATTTGCATGTTCCCGCGTGTCTAGAACTCAGGTGAGCATTATGCAAACAGCACCTGGCTACAGTTAGACTGCAGCTCATACAGTTTAAAAGGATTTATTGTTACGTTTCTGCCTTTTTTATTTGTAGTTAACTGTTCAAACTACAAACTGAATTTTATTTTATGAACTCTAAACAAGGGGGTTGGTTTTTAAATTAAATTAATTAAGTTGCATTTCCTATTTTTTAAAAGTGGGAGTTAGTGAGGGCAACTAAAAGCCAGTAATTGAATTACATTTTTTAATTCAAGCTATTTAATTGGAACAATTCAATTGATATAAACAGAAAAATAATCAAATAAATAAAAATTTAGATTATTCTTTAATATCTTGACACATTGAACCAGCGTTTTATATTTCCTGTTTGTTATGAAACGAGAGCCCCAGGACAAACGTCTGGTTGTTGTGTGGGTTTCGTGAGCGTCGTCACGGTAACACCGGTGATGTGTGTGTGTGTGTGTGTGTGTGTGTGTGTGGTCAGAAGACGTCTACTCAGCAGAAGAACCTGAAACGTTTGCTCTCGGTTTCTTGAGAACGAGCTCTTTAAATAGAACGGTTCTCTGGTTTTCTACGTTGTAAATAAAGATAAAGGAAGTCTCTTATCGCGCCGAGACGGCAAAATATTTGGCCGACGCCCACGTTGTTTTAAATGTCGGATAACCCCTGAATGCATCACGCGGGGGGGAAAAATCACAACGCAGAAAAAAAAGGCAAACTATTTTTCTGCCGATGTCACGAGCAAAAGAAACAACAGGAGGGTTCTTTGCTTCCTTAAAAGGGCAGAAAGCTGAAACACACACACACACGCCCCCCCCCCACACACACACACACACATACACGCCCCTGCCTCTGGTTGGCAGTGTGAGGTAATTGGCTGAAGGCGCAGGAAGTAGTTATGGGGACCGCGTGTGGACTTCCTGTTGGCTTTCACAGGTTGTTCCCCAGCTGAGAGGAGAAGGACCCTCAGATGTAGAGACGGTTCTCCAGGTTCTGTGTTTCTGGTTAGGTTCCTGATGTGAGCTGAAGAGATGTCCTCCTCTTCAGATGGTTCTCCCTTAACAGCCTCTTCTTATGGTTCTCCCCTCTCAGTCATATGGTTCTCCCCTAACAGCCTCTTATTATGGTTCTCCCCTCACAGTCATATGGTTCTCCCCTAACAGCCTCTTCTTATGGTTCTCCCCTCACAGTCATATGGTTCTCCCCTAACAGCCTCTTCTTATGGTTCTCCCCTCACAGTCATATGGTTCTCCCCTAACAGCCTCTTCTTATGGTTCTCCCCTCTCAGTCATATGGTTCTCCCCTAACAGCCTCTTATTATGGTTCTCCCCTCACAGTCATATGGTTCTCCCCTAACAGCCTCTTATTATGGTTCTCCCCTCACAGTCATATGGTTCTCCCCTAACAGCCTCTTCTTATGGTTCTCCCCTCACAGTCATATGGTTCTCCCCTAACAGCCTCTTCTTATGGTTCTCCCCTCACAGTCATATGGTTCTCCCCTAACAGCCTCTTCTTATGGTTCTCCCCTCTCAGTCATATGGTTCTCCCCTAACAGCCTCTTATTATGGTTCTCCCCTCACAGTCATATGGTTCTCCCCTAACAGCCTCTTATTATGGTTCTCCCCTCACAGTCATATGGTTCTCCCCTAACAGCCTCTTATTATGGTTCTCCCCTCACAGTCATATGGTTCTCCCCTAACAGCCTCTTCTTATGGTTCTCCCCTCACAGTCATATGGTTCTCCCCTAACAGCCTCTTATTATGGTTCTCCCCTCTCAGTCATATGGTTCTCCCCTCACAGCCTCTTCTTATGGTTCTCCCCTCACAGTCATATGGTTCTCCCCTAACAGCCTCTTATTATGGTTCTCCCCTCACAGTCATATGGTTCTCCCCTAACAGCCTCTTATTATGGTTCTCCCCTCACAGTCATATGGTTCTCCCCTAACAGCCTCTTCTTATAGTTCTCCCCTCACAGTCATATGGTTCTCCTCTAACAGCCTCTTCTTATGGTTCTCCCCTCACAGTCATATGGTTCTCCCCTAACAGCCTCTTCTTATGGCTCTCCCCTCTCAGTCATATGGTTCTCCCCTAACAACCTCTTATTATGGTTCTCCCCTCACAGTCATATGGTTCTCCCCTAACAGCCTCTTATTATGGTTCTCCCCTCTCAGTCATATGGTTCTCCCCTAACAGCCTCTTATTATGGTTCTCCCCTCTCAGTCATATGGTTCTCCCCTAACAGCCTCTTATTATGGTTCTCCCCTCTCAGTCATATGGTTCTCCCCTCACAGCCTCTTCATATGGTTCTCCCCTCACAGTCATATGGTTCTCCCCTAACAGCCTCTTATTATGGTTCTCCCCTCTCAGTCATATGGTTCTCCCCTCACAGCCTCTTCATATGGTTCTCCCCTAACAGACTCTGCAGAGGGTTCTCCCCTCACAGTCATATGGTTCTCCCCTCACAGTCATATGGTTCTCCCCTCACAGCGCACGGTTCTAGTCCAGAGCAATGAGCTCATGGGAGTTCCTACCAGCAGCTCTCACTTCTCACTTCCTCTATTTCCACGATGAGCTCGTAACGTCTGCTGAGCTCCAGCAAGCTACGCCCGAGTCCTGCAACCACACCCCTGTCTCCTTACACACACACACACACACACACACACACACACACACACACACACACACACACTTACACACACAATTACATTACCAAGTGTAAACATAGTAAACAGGTCCAGCTGTTTACTGTAAAGAGTTTGAGTCCCCTCCCCTTCACATAAAGAAATCTTCCTCCATGATCGAGTATCAGTCGTACCCGCCCACACACACACACACACACACACACACACACACACACCACATGAAGGGGCGGGACACTGAAGGAGGCCCCAAAGCAAAATGAGTCTAGACAGCAGCCGCAGACGGCGAGCGCCATCTGGAGGCCGTGTGGCGTCACTGCAGCATCACTGGTCAGATGGAGCTGCGGTGACGTTGCGTTTATTTCCAGCAGCTAAAAGTTTAAAATGAGTCGGCCCTCCTTTTATTAGGCTTTCCTAAACATGTTGGCCAAAAGAAACGCCTCATGAACAACTCCTTTGCTCTTCATGATGAAGTTGTTTAGGATTTAATGAAAATAATTGATAATTGATTAATTTAATTTTGTGTTAAACTGACTATTTGAGTTTTTGGACGTCGTTCTGGGCTTTGAGGAAACATATTTCACAATTTTCCATCCTTCCACAGACCAAATATCAATAATAAATCGTTTAAAATAATGAAAATAATCGTTAGTTGTAGCCCTAATTTGGAGTTGACATCTTACTCCACTAGTTCTTAGCTATATTGTGTCTTTCACTTCTGAGTTTGAGTGAACAACAAAGCAAAGACGTACAACCATGATGAATAAGAAGATTGTGTGTGTGTGTGTGTGTGTGTGTGTGTGTGTGTGTTTCTGATCACATGGTCTCGTGCCCCTCCAGGAGACCCAGGACCCCTCCGCTGTGCTGTGGCTGGACGAGATCCAGGACGCCGTATTGGGGGCCAACCAGGACACCCAGGAGGCCTTACAGTGTAACGCTCACTTCCTCTTCCTCCTCTTCCTCCTCTTCCTCCTCCTGGACGTTAGAACACGGTGAAGAGCAGGAAAGTTCTCCGTTCTCATTCGTTTCTTTTGCGCCCGCAGTCTCGCAGTCCATCCAGGCCGTCAACGAGGCGGTGGACGCCGGCGAGGCGGCCCAGACCCTGGCGGCGCTGCGAAACCCGGGGGCGACCCTGTACGGCGTCACCTCGGAGTGCGCCCACACCTACCAGCAGGACCTGTCCGCCATCAAGGACGGGAAGAAGGCCGAGGGTGAGCGCAGGGATCCAGAGATGGACCACGTGGTGTTCTACTGTTATTGGAGATGAAATGACGAAAGATGCCCGATGATGTCATTTGTATCTTATGCATCTTTTCAGTCGTCATGACTCCAAGAAGTATTTTAGACGTCTAAAAAAGAAGGAATATCAGTTTAATTTGAACGCCATATTTAGAATATTTTCATACGGGAATCTTCTAAATGCGGCGGACAATTTAACGACTTTCTTTTCTTTTTTTTCCCAGGTGTCTAAAATGCAACGTTTAGAAATTAATTTTAATTCTTGCTAATTGTTGGTCCAGGTGACAATGGCGGCGAGTGGGTGAAGCACTGGGTGAAGGGCGGACACAACTACTACTACAACCTGCAGAGCCAGGAGGGCACCTGGGTGGAGCCGGAGGACTTCCTGCAGAACAACACGCAGCTCAACAAGGAGGACATCCAGGTGCGTCTCGCCGCCCGGCCCGAGCTTCTTTTATTATATTTATAAATGTTGAGGAGCGTTTAACTGGTTTAATCCCCCCCCCCCCAGTCGGTGGTCTCCGGCGTGACCACGGCCTACAACCGGGAGCAGCTGTGGCTGGCCAACGAGTCCCTCATCGCCAAGCTGCAGGCCCGGTGCCGGGGCTTCCTGGTGAGGAACGGCCGGAAGGAGCGGATGAACTTCCTGGAGTCCCAGGACCCTGCCGTCACCTGCATACAGGTGAGCTGCACCTGCACACCGGGGGGTTTAGGGGGGAACCGCACGACACCTGCTTTCAGGACCCACCCACCCCCACCCCCCAGCTGACGGGCTCTTTGTCCTCAGGCACACTGGAAGGGCCACAAACAGAGGAAGAAGTTCAAGGACAGGAAGCAGTACCTGGAAGACCACAGCGCCGAGGCCGTCAAGGTGAACCATGAATATGAGATGATTACATCATCAACAATGTTACTTCTCAATATCATTGACAATATTACTAAGTTCTATTTAGTATTTAGTTTACTTGAATATTTTACTTTATTTATTTACTTTACTCTTATTGCGATTTGATTCTATTTTGCCTGTAGTCGTATCATTTTGTGTTTTTACAATAAATTAATATATTACTATTTAAGTTACTATCACAGAGTTTTACATAGTTCCAGGTTTTAGAAAAGGTTCGATCCCAAAATCTCAATCTTTTAACTTTCAACGCGTTCAGAAAGGGAAACCGTCTCGTTGTCGTTCAGTTTGAACCCAGTTGAAGGACTCGTCGTGGTTCTGTTCCTCAGATCCAGTCCATGGTCCGGATGCACCAAGCCCGTAAGAAGTACAAGGATCGCCTGAAGTACTTCCAAGATCACGTGAGTACTCAAACCTCGTTTTATTTTATTTGACCAGAAAGGTCCCGTTGAGATGCGAAATCAAAAAGTACAAAAAGAAACAGATTAATTAATAAAACAATGGAGGCTGAGAGAAGCAAGGCAGACGATGTCAACAATATTGTTAAGTTAAATAAGCTCGTTCCAGTGAAGGAAAAGACAGACTCATTTATTCCGGAACAAATGAGTCCATCCGCCCATTGAAACCCATTGAAACCCATTGTCCCGGGGGTTTCAATGGGCAGACGGACTCATTTATTCCGGAATAAATGAGTCCATCCGCCCATTGAAACCCATTGAAACCCATTGTCCCGGGGGTTTCAATGGGCAGACGGACTCATTTATTCCGGAATAAATGAGTCCGTCCGCCCATTGAAACCCCTGGGACACGGAAATCGGTTTCAATGGTGGGGTGGACTCATGTATTCCGTGTCCCGGGGGTTTCAATGGTGGGATGGACTCATGTATCCCGTGTCCCGGGGGTTTTAATGGTGGGGGATGGACTCATGTATCCCGTGTCCCGGGGGTTTTAATGGTGGGATGGACTCATGTATTCCATGTCCCGGGGGTTTCAATGGTGGGATGGACTCATGTATCCCGTGTCCCGGGGGTTTCAATGGTGGGGTGGACTCATGTATTCCGTGTCCCGGGGGTTTCAATGGTGGGGTGGACTCATGTATTCCGTGTCCCGGGGGTTTCAATGGTGGGATGGACTCATGTATTCCGTGTCCCGGGGGTTTTAATGGTGGGATGGACTCATGTATTCCGTGTCCCGGGGGTTTCAATGGTGGGATGGACTCATGTATTCCGTGTCCCGGGGGTTTCAATGGTGGGATGGACTCATGTATTCCGTGTCCCGGGGGTTTCAATGGGTGCTGTAACGGTGGCTGTAATGAAGCCCGTCGATCGGCCGAGTGATCGATCCCCGTGTCCTCCTGCAGATCAATCAGGTGGTGAAGATCCAGGCTTTCATCAGAGCCAACAAGGCCCGAGATGACTACAAGACGCTGAGTGAGTAGAGACGCTCTGATCCCATGTTTCCCCCCTGATGCAAAACCAAGGGTTTGATTTATTTGTATTTCATAATTTTAGTTATTATATAATGCTAATTAGTATATTGTTATGTATATATATTTATATACACATGTGTAAATATATATAAATATATGTATATACATATGTGCGTGTGTATATTTATATATATATATATATATATATATATATATATATATATATATACACACACACACTTATATTAATTATAATAATAATACATTTGAATAGATTTGAATATATATTCATATACTTGTGTGTATATATATTTCTTAGTGAATAAATATAAATATATATATTTTTTTTTATGTGTGTATAATGTGTAGAGTAAACTATTTGGTAAATTCTATGATAATCGGGATACCTGATTGGTCCATAGCCATCTTTGGGTTGTCCAAAGCTATGGACCAATCAGATCTGTCTTTGGTGCGCTGACCCGTTCCCATCAGCTCTCTCGACTCTCTCAAATGTCCCGTCCCTCCCTCAGTCAGCGCCGAGGACCCTCCGATGGCGGTGGTGAGGAAGTTCGTCCACCTGCTGGACCACAGCGACCAGGACTTCCAGGAGGAGCTGGAGCTCATGCGTCTGCGCGAGGAGGTGGTCACCAACATCCGCTCCAACCAGCAGCTGGAGAACGACCTGAACCTCATGGACATCAAGATCGGCCTGCTGGTGAAGAACAAGATCACGCTGCAGGAGGTGGTGTCCCACAGCAAGAAGCTGACCAGGAAGAACAAGGGCCAGCTGTCCAACATGATGATGATGAACAAGCAGAGGGGGGGGCTGAAGGCCCTCAGCAAGGAGAAGAGGCTCAAGCTGGAGGCCTACCAGTACCTCTTTTACCTGTTGCAGGTAACATCCTGCACACACCTGTCTCTGCTTCGTCTCGGTCCTAGAACCAGAGTCACACCTCTCGTCCTTTTCAGACCAACCCGACGTATCTCGCCAAGCTGATCTTCCAGATGCCGCAGAACAAATCCACGAAGTTCATGGACTCTGTGATCTTCACGCTGTACAACTACGCCTCCAACCAGCGGGAGGAGTACCTGCTCACCAAGCTCTTCAAGACGGCCCTGCAGGAGGAGATCAAGTGAGGGCCGCTCTCGTGTATTCAGACGCACTCAAACGTGTATTCCAGCTTCAGAAAAGATGATCGGAAAGCGACGAGATTCAATAAAAGGCGGAAATAGAAACGTTAGCTTGAGATGCACTCAATGGATTTGTAGAAAAATGTAAAGTATTTAAAACATTATAAAGGTTGAATATCTTGTCTTCAAGACTACGGTCGGCTTCTTCCAACACATTCTATTATTGTTATAATTTTTATTATTACAATTTTATTATTATAGTTATAATTTTTTGTTTTATTATTATAATTTTTATTATTGTTATTGTTTTTTTTATTATTATTATTATTATATTTTATTCTGAACACATGACATATAGACCCATCTCTGTTTTTGGGGAGTTTTTCCTTTTCTGATGTGGGGGTCAAAGGTCAGAGGATGTGTGAATGCTCGTCTTCAAACTGTGAAAACAATTTAAACAAATTCTCCAAGACTTTTCTCACGTGGATGGTTATTTGGGCGAAAAGAAGACGTGTCGGCTAGTTGACGAGCGTTTTCATTCGCCCCGCAGGTCAAAGGTCGACCAGATGAAGGACATCGTCACGGGCAACCCGACCATCATCAAGATGGTGGTGAGCTTCCACCGAGGCGCCCGGGGGCAGAACGCGCTGCGGCAGATCCTGGCGCCGGTCGTCAAGGAGATCATGGACGACAAGGCGCTGAACATCAAGACCGACCCGGTGGACATCTACAAGAGCTGGGTCAACCAGATGGAGACCCAGACCGGGGAGGCCAGGTGGGAGGGGCTACAATCCACTTATTATAGGATGGTATTATTAATAATATTTAATCTTTTTTTTTTAATATATATATATATATATATATATATATATATATATATATATATAAGGATTAAATATTAATTATGATTAATAGTATTTAATTATTATTAACAATTTGTAATCTTATTTATATATATACTTGTAATCTTATATAGTCATTTTATTTGTTATGTATATATATATATACATATATATGGATTAAATATTAATTATTATTAATAGTATTTAATTATTAGTAACATTTTGTAATCTTATTTTTTTAATATATATATATATATATATATATATATATATTTGTAATCTTATATAGTCATTTTATTTGTTATGTATATATACACATATATATATATATATATATATATATATATATAAAATTACAAATATATATATATATATAAGATTACAAATATATATATTTATATATATATATATATATATATATAAGATTACAAATAAAATTACAAATATATATATATATATATATATATATATATATATATATATATATATATATATAAGATTACAAATATATATATATACAACAAATAAAACAAATAAAATAACGTAACATGATATTTTACACGTGTAAAGAAAAAGCAGTATTGCACATTAGTTTCCATAAATGCGTCTAATCTTTTATTAAGATTTAAAATCTTGCACTTGAATCTATCTTGAATACACATTTTGGAGTTGTATAACTAGAGAGTTGCTTTGTTTGTATCATATTGTTTGTATATATAGAGTCAGGTTGTTATGCTGGTTAGACGTGTTTCCTCCCAGTGATCCCATAGCAGATTAGAACCCAGTTGAAGGCTCCTCTCTCCCCATGTCTCCTGGTCCACAGCAAGCTGCCCTACGACGTGACCCCGGAGCAGGCCATGGCCCACGAGGAGGTGAGGACCAGGCTGGAGGCCTCCATCAAGAACATGAAGAACATCACCGACAAGTTCCTGTCCGCCATCATCGTGTCCGTGGACAAGATCCCGTACGTGTCGTTCATTTATTATTAACAGACACACACCAACTATATATAAATACAGATGTGTTTATTAATATATATAATCACATTTATACCTCTATCTATATATATATATATATATATATATATATATATATATATATATATATATATATATATATATATATATATATATATGTGTGTGTGTGTGTGTGTGTGTGTGTGTGTGTGTATATGATATTTTCTTCTTAATAAATATCTGCTGTGGATTCAGGTACGGGATGCGTTTCGTGTCCAAAGTGCTGAAGGACACCCTCCATGAGAAGTTTCCAGATGCTACAGAGGACGAGCTGCTCAAGGTCATAATTATTAATAATATTAATATATATATATATAAGATTCCATTTATTTATGAAGTGGCTTTTAAAAACAATAAATATATATATATATTCCTATTCCTATTATATGTCTATATTATATATATAATATAGACATATAATAGGAACATTTCTTTCCAGAGATCTTGACCTGGGAACTCAAAATAATCCACAAGTTAAAGACGTTTTTCTAATTAATAATAATAATAATAATATTTTTTCCTCCGCGGTCAGATCGTGGGCAACCTGCTGTATTACCGCTACATGAACCCGGCCATCGTGGCGCCCGACGCCTTCGACATCATCGAGGTGTCGGCGGGCGGCCAGCTGACCACGGAGCAGCGCAGGAACCTGGGCTCCGTGGCCAAGATGCTGCAGCACGCCGCCTCCAACAAGATGTTCCTGGGCGACAACGCCCACCTCAACCCCATCAACGAGTACCTGGGCGCCTCGCACCAGAAGTTCAGGTGCGTCTCCTCGGCCGCACGCCGCCCCCCTCCTCCTCCTCCTCCTCCTCCTCGTTGTTTGAGGCTCCTCCTCCTCGTTGTTTGAGGCTCTTCGTTGTTGTTTGAGGCTCCGTTATTTGAGGCTCCTCCTCGTTGTTTGAGGCTCCTCCTCGTTGTTTGAGGCTCTTCGTTGTTGTTTGAGGCTCCGTTATTTGAGGCTCCTCCTCGTTGTTTGAGGCTCTGTTGTTTGAGGCTCTTCGTTGTTGTTTGAGGCCCTTCGTTGTTGTTTGAGGCTCCTCCTCGTTGTTTGAGGCTCCTCCTCGGTGTTTGAGGCCCTTCGTCTGACTTCCTGTTTCCGTCGCAGACGCTTCTTCCTGTCGGCGTGCGACGTTCCTTCGCTCGAGGACAAGTTCAACGTGGATCAGTACTCGGACCTGGTCACCGTCACCAAACCGGTCATCTACATCTCCATCGGGGAGATCATCAACACCCACACGGTGAGTCCGGGACCACATGTGGTCCCCCCAGGACCCCGTCAGAGGTTTTGATTGTGACTAACGTGGATCCTTCTGGTCCCCGTCAGCTGCTGCTGGACCACCAGGACGCCATCGCCCCGGAGCACAACGACCCCATCCACGAGCTGCTGGAGGACCTGGGGGAGGTGCCCACCGTGGAGTCCCTCATCGGTGAGTGACGGGAGGCTTTAGAAACGCTCAAACTCGTGGTCATCTGGTCATAAGCTCACGTGGTGAGCGTCAACGTTTAGTTTATGAGTGAGAAAAGTGGCTAAAACTAACATTAGAGATGACAAATAACTTTATTATCTTTGATTGATTACCACGGCAACCAAATCGTTCAGGGAAATGCTTCATAGCAAATCCTTTATTCATTTTTACAGAAGGTTCTGATATCTTCTAATATTTGTTTTAAGAGAAGATTATTATCATGTGTTGTATAGAATATAGAAATTATATTAATATATAAAATAATATATAATATTAATATTAATTGTGAATATAGAAATGATATAATATTAGTATATAAAAAAATTATATTATATATTTATATTAATTGTGAATATAGAAAATAATCTTTAGGATAATCAATAGATTTCATTATTTTTAAAATAATCGTGTATATAGAAATAATGTTATATTCATATTCTATATTTATATTCATATTAATCGTGAATATAGAAAATATATTTTAATAATCGATACATTTTCTCGACTAATCTGAGATATAATTGTTAGATTAATCTAATTTTAAAAATAAATGTTTAAAATCGTTAGACGAGAGCATTTATCAGCAGAAACCAGCCCAACACTTCCTCACCTGTCACTCAGGTGAGAACCCTCTTCCCCCCGACGACCCCAACAAGGAGCTGATGGGGAAAACGGAGGTTTCTCTCACGCTCACCAACAAGTTCGACGTCCCCGGCGAGGCCAACGTGGAGATGGACGCCCGCACGCTGCTGCTCAAGTGAGTCACGGCGCCCTGGAGCTGGTTCACGTGGGGCCGTTGTTGTTGTTGTTGTTGTTGTTGTTGTTCTCGTTCTCCTGGAGGTTCAACGGTTTTCCCTTTTTTTCAACGTTTCCTCTCAGCACCAAGAGGCTCATCGTGGACGTGATCCGGTTCCAGCCCGGAGACACGCTGACGGAGATCCTGGACCTGACGGCAGGAACCCAGCAGGTCAGAAACCAGCTGATCAAAGCTGATCCAGCAGTCTCCTGCAGACCTTCACCACGGAGACCGTGGTGAAGGTCTGCAGGAGACTGCTGGATCACAAGAGGGGTCGCTCTACTTCCTGTTCGAACGGGCCGGAAAAGGCTAACTCTCTGCCTCTCTGGTCCATCTCGTTCCCCCCGGACAGGAAGCGGAGTACCACCGCGCCATGCAGAGGAGGGCCGTCCGAGACGCCAAGACCCCCGAGAAGATGAAGCAGGTGAAGCCGGTGGTGGACGACAGCCTGACGCTGCAGGGCAAGAAGGACAAGATCAAGAGCAACCTGCAGCGGCTGGCCGAGCTGGGCAAGGTGCACCCGGAGAACCGCTACCAGGACCTCATCAACGACATCGCCAAGGTCCGAGTCCGGCGGGTCGATCCACACCTCCTCTTTGTGTGTGTGTGTGTGTGTGTGTGTGTGTGTGTGTGTGTGTTCTCACCTAAACGTGTGTGTGTGTGTGTGTGTGTGTGTTACAGGACATCAGGAACCAGAGGCGGTACCGTCAGCGGCGGAAAGCCGAGCTGGTGCGGCTCCAGCAGACCAACGTCGCCCTGAACTCAAAGACCAATTTCTTCAACGTTCAGATCGACTCGTACAACCAGTACATCAAGACGTGCATGGACAACCTGGCCAGCAAGGGCAAGTGAGTGACCTTTGACCTTTGACCTTCAAGGCCTAAATGTTTATTTTATTTTTATTCATTTTTGGCTGCATGTTTAACAATAAAAGTAATGAAATAGATTATAAGCTATGATAACAGCAATAAAAACTACATCAAAAAATAATAATAAAATAGAATATAATTTAGAGTGTTTGATGGAATAACAATAACATAACATTTTACATTTTAAATACAATACTGTAGTTACATTTTACAACCTAAATACAATAATATAAGTGATTAATAAAATAACAATACAATTTGAATTTTCCAATTTTAACAAATATTGAACATTTTTAAATACAATATATTGATCAATAAAAAAAACTTACAATAAAGTAGAATAACATCATACACCTTAAAATACAATTAAGTGAGTGAGCCCGGATGGGTAGAAGACCAGTAACCACAGGGACCAGAACTAAGGAGCCGGATCTAGACCACCAGAGTGTGTTAGACAGAAGAACTCCGGAGCGCCACGTTGAAAGCATATTTATCATATTATTATTATTATTATTATGGTTGGTCCGTGTTCCTGAGACCCCCCCGTGCTGCTCGTCTTCCCTCTCAGGCTGTCAAAGAAACCGGGCGACAACAAGGCCAAGAAGAGCAAGCAGGTCTCCCAGAAGTACACCGCCTCCCGCCTCCACGAGAAGGGCGTGCTGATCGCCATCGAGGACCTGCAGCCCAACCAGTGAGTCTCCCACGGCGGTGGTGTGGCGGACCCACGTGGGACCACGTGGGACCACGTGGGTCCCTGATCCGTACGGGTCCGCCCGGGAAGACCAAAAGGTCTAAATTAATTCATTATTGTTGATCGACTTTTCTCTTTCCGCAGGTTCAAGAACGCCATTTTTGAGATTTCTCCGGCCGAGGCCGTCGGAGTGTTTCAGGTGAAGGCCAAATTCATGGGCGTTCACCTGGAGACGTTACAGCTAGAATACCAGGTAACGTTTATTTAGTTTGTCCTACAGTGAATACACTTAAGATGGTCACGCATCATTTCTATACCTGAACGAGTCGCCCCCTGGTGGTCAGGAGAGAGAATACAGGTTTAACACATGAAGCATAGACTTCTATACAACCAGAGGAGTCGCCCCCTGGTGGTCAGTAGAGAGAATGCAGCTTTAACACATGAAGCATAGACTTCTATACAACCAGAGGAGTCGCCCCCTGGTGGTCAGTAGAGAGAATGCAGCTTTAACACATGAAGCATAGACTTCTATACAACCAGAGGAGTCGCCCCCTGGTTGTCAGTATAGAGAATGCAGCTTTAACACATAAAGCATAGACTTCTATACAACTAGAGGAGTCGCCCCCTGGTGGTCAGGAGAGAGAATGCAGCTTTAACACATAAAGCATAGACTTCTATACAACCAGAGGAGTCGCCCCCTGGTGGTCAGGAGAGAGAATACAGCTTTAACGCATGAAGCATAGACTTCTATACAACCAGAGGAGTCGCCCCCTGGTTGTCAGTAGAGAGAATGCAGCTTTAACACATGAAGCATAGACTTCTATACAACCAGAGGAGTCGCCCCCTGGTGGTCAGGAGAGAGAATACAGCTTTAACGCATGAAGCATAGACTTCTATACAACCAGAGGAGTCGCCCCCTGGTTGTCAGTAGAGAGAATGCAGCTTTAACACATGAAGCATAGACTTCTATACAACCAGAGGAGTCGCCCCCTGGTGGTCAGGAGAGAGAATACAGCTTTAAACGCATGAAGCATAGACTTCTATACAACCAGAGGAGTCGCCCCCTGGTTGTCAGTAGAGAGAATGCAGCTTTAACACATGAAGCATAGACTTCTATACAACCAGAGGAGTCGCCCCCGGTGGTCAGGAGAGAGAATACAGCTTTAACGCATGAAGCATAGACTTCTATACAACCAGAGGAGTCGCCCCCTGGTGTTCAGGAGAGAGAATGCAGCTTTAAAACACGTGTTGTTGTTGTTGTTGTGTAAATGGCGTTGTTTTGTTGTGTTGTGTTTCGTCTCTCAGGACCTCCTCCAGCTGCAGTACGAAGGCGTGGCGGTGATGAAGCTCTTCGACCGGGCCACCATCAACGTCAACCTGCTCATTTTCCTGCTCAACAAGAAATTTTATGGGAAATAGAAAAAAGAAAGGATTAAAAAAAGAGAAAAGAGAAATAAAAGGGCTGCAGACACTGATTAAAAACCACAAAACCCTCTTTGAGGGTTGCAGAACGAGCCGCCGGCTTCCCCGTCACACTCCCGACTGCACTTCTCCCTCCTGCCGACGCAGCTTCACGTGCATTATTATTTTAATTATTATTATTATTATTACGTGCTTTAACGGCCCGTCACGTGAGGTTTAAGATTTTTATGTTGTTTTGTTTCCTTTTGAATGTCTTATGCTTGGGCCTGGATTAATTATATAAAAAAAACAGAAATATGTATGTTTTATGTTAAGAGATCCCGTTTGTTGTCTTTCTTAGCTGTTTGTTTATTTGCTCGGCCGACTGACGGACGTCTCAGAGGGCCCCGCCTACTTTTCCAGCCGGATTGTAGTTCGTATTATTGGTATTTTCTCACTTATTTTAATATGAATATAGAGATTCAACTCTGCTCGACGCATCTACACACACAAATACTCTGATATGCAAAGAGAAAGTGGCATCCCACATATTATTTGACACGCACATAAAGCATAAAGGCATGCTCATATTGAGCTGTTGAACTTTAATTTGACTAATTCACATTACACGCTCTCATCAACGAGTCTCTCCTGGTGGGTCGAGGTCACTCAAGCGCTCTAAAGACTTATTATATTTAAAATTATATATTTATAAAATATATATATATATAGTTATATATATATATATTTTAACATATAATAGATATTTAAAAAATATATATATTTATCAAATATGTATATTTATATAAAATATATATATATATAAAATATATATTTATTTTAAATATATATAAAATATATATATTTATATATATTTTTATGTATATTTTTAGAATAAATGATATCTCTCATGGGCTGTTTGTTGTATAACTGAAAGCACAGATTACTGTTACATTCCAGAATATGTTTAGTAAACAAAAAAAAACATGTCAAATTTTAACTAATATATCGGCACGAAGACAAATCTTTTTTTATCATTAGTCGAAAATGTGATGTTTAAATATGCAAATGAGGCATCATCTTTTTAAATGTGTGCTAATTTAGTGAACAGAATAATGAATATTGGATAAAACCTCAAATGTTTTGTTTCATTTTGTTGATTTGAGTCAAAAGTTTTTACAGAAGGGACATTTTGATATCTCTTCACAACAGACATTTAAAAAGATTCATCTTCTGCATGTTTTTATTAATAAAATGTTATATAAAGGAGGCTCTGGGTGACATGTGAACAAACCCCTCTGCATAAAGCTTCATAACATCTTCATGAATGAACGTGTGAAGTTTGGTGGATGTGAGAGCTGCTGAAGGAGAGAAAATGTCCTTTAAAGAGATTAAAGTCACATGTAGAGGGTCAACACTTTAACATTAAATAGATATCACCATGAAACCTTACCAGCTCATTACCCATAATAAGATCAATATTATCTGTATTACAATTTTTCTGAAGTGTTATGTTTGAATATGCAAATGAGGCATTATATATTGACTTTAGCTGAATTTAGGAGAAATCTACAGACCAAAACAGATAAAAAACAAACACCTGAATGTGTCATTTTAGAAGTTAAACCTTGAACAGAGACATTTTTATTGGTGTTTTGTTGGAACATAATTTGATGAAGTTGCCCTTATATATTTTTTAGTTGACTTGTGCAACTAAAACGGATCTAGAGGATGTGCAGCATTACGCTCGTGGTCCAGTAGGTGTCGCTGTGCACCATCTTCACAGACCTGGAGTCAGATCCTACTGAACGAGGTGTGGAGGAGGAGGCCGCTAATGTGTTTTACCTGTCCTACAATAAAGCTCTACAGATGCACTTAAGGTATTAAGGTGTCATTATTTTTGAGATACCATGTCATTATTTTATATATAAATCAGTCATTAATTTATTATTTTGATAACGTTTCTTATTTGGAAACACTAAGTGCGTTTCTCATTATTTTGAGATACCATGTCATTATTTTATATATAAATCAGTCATTAATTTATTATTTTGATAACGTTTCTTATTTGGAAACACTAAGTGCGTTTTTCATTATTTTTGAGATACTATGTCATTATTTTGCAATTTTAATTCACAGTTATTATTTTTAGATATTAAGTTATTATTTTTGATAAAGCTTCTTATTTGGAAAAACTAAATCGAGATGTTAATTAAATGCATAATTATTTTGAGATATATAAAAACATTTTTTTAAATTATTATTAGAAGTCTTTATTATTATTATTTCCAGATATTACGTCATTATTTTTCTCATAACAAATAAAAGGATTTTTTTTTTTGTGTTCGCTGTTTTCAATTCCATAGTAAATAAATACATATTTTTTAAACATAATAATGAATATTAAAGAAGACCTTAATAGATTATAGTAATCCCGTAGAGACGCGGAGTCCCCTTTGTCGCCGCCCCGTGGCCTCCCCGGGTACTGACGCTTGTTAAACGGGGGGGGGACGACGATAACGAGCCAGCGGATCTTCTCCGCTTGTCAACCGACGGCGACTAAGCTGGAAAACATTAGCAGCAAATGTCGCAGAAGACTTTCTGGTCTTCACGGCAGCGGAACGCAGGAGGAGGGGAGGCGGGCAGACGAGCTTCTTTTCCGGGTATCTTTCACCGGACTCGTCCCGGGCGGTTGGAGCTTGTCTCGTGGATTATAAACACGCCGAGGACATCGTCAGTTTTTTAACGGCGGAATTGTGGATTTACTTCCATATTTGTGTGTGTGTGTTTTTTTTTATTTTTACCGGCTCGATGACGGTTTAACACACAAAAAGAGACCAACTTGTTTGAAAAGCGGACCGTGTTTCCCCTGAAAGCTCCGGGGGGGAGCGTCGCCAACTGGCGTTAACCTCCGTGTTTTTTTCCACGGCACACACACACACACACACACACACACACACACACAAAAGTTGCCTTCTAACAATCGCGCGCGCGCCCTTTGAACAACCGGGTTGCCCGATGTTCGAGAGCGAGACCCCGGAGTGGTTGACAGGTTGACGAAGTGCGCGTCGGTCAACCCAGAAGCCCCCCCCCCCCACCGGCCGTTGAGATGTCGCGGACGGCGGCTTAAGGAGCTGCTGCCGTTACTCGCACCAACGGCTCACCGACGGGCGACAAAGCGATGCGTTCAAACAAGTGGTTCAATGGGGGAGAAAAAAAGACGTCAACGTGAAGTTGTGTCGCGCCGTTAAAACCTCCTTTTTTTTCCTTCTTTTTTTTTGTTTAAACCGACACGTCGTTTCGCTCCTTAAGTAAATAATAAACAACAAACACGTAAACAGACACGGGTGTTTTTATTTTACGTCGCTCTTCAGCTGTCAAAAAAAAAAAAAAAAAAAAGACAACTTTTTTTTTTTTTTTTTTTAGCTTTAGCTTGCGTTAGCTTAGCCGCGGGAGCTAACGGCGCTAGCTCGGCTTACGGTCACACACACACACACACACACACGCACACGAAACTACTTCCGCCGACCGGGAATGTGTGTTTTTTTAAAAGCTCCGATGGGTTCACGGCAACGCTCACTTGGAGACTTTGGGCAATAAGACTCCCGAGCACCGTCTACCACTTTTTATTTATTAATAGTTTCACCCCGACACCCTCCACCCAAGTAGCCGAAGTTGTGACACTGCGGCCCGCACGATGTCCGGATCCCCGGGAACTGGTGGCTCGAACCCCCGGAAGTTCAGCGAGAAGATCGCGCTGCACAACCAGAAGCAAGCGGAGGAGACGCGGGCCTTCGAGCAGCTCATGACGGACCTCACTGTTTCACGGGTAAATGCACTCATTCACTCAGCCGGTTGTCATTTTATTTGTGTCTTTTTTTGTGTACTTTTGTGGGTGTTTTTCTTTTCTGACGTCCATTGAAGCTCCTCTCGTCGCGCAGCCTCGGCTGGAGCGAGCTGCTGACTGAGATTGCTGGTATTCAACCAGTGCTGCTTGTTTTCATTCAGCAGTGGCAAACCCTGTTTTTATGCAACAACAAAACAAACAATGAGGAAAACAAAGTTTGGAACAGCATATTATTAAAAAATAAAAAATAAACACACAGATTTGCAGACATTTCAATATACTGTATAAGACCAACAGTGAAACAGGAAATGGAGAAAGTAGCTCCTCTCCATCTGCACCACCCACCATTTATCCATATATATATATATATATATATATATATATATATATTTGCTCTTGTAAAGCTTGTACAAATAATAACACATAACAGCTGACAAACAGTCTGTCAGATTTCTTTCTGTCATCTTTGTGGTATTAACCAAAACTATATTTAGAATTGTTATAGGAAAGCAATTTCAAAATAATGTAGATTTATCTGCTAATATTTTTTATTTCATTATTTTAACTAATAAAATGTCAGAAAATATGGAGTCCAATGTGATGCTTTTCACTGATTTTTATTGTTAGAGGTTGGAACCACAGAGTGTTTCTTTTGTTTTATTAAAAATTTAACCGCAAAAGTGAGATTATGAAATGAATAAATATTTACATCTTTACCCCGACTGTTAACGTGAACCCACACAAATATAGATAATCAGTAATCAGATCAAGGATATAGTTTATTTGATTTTTGGAGAAATTTGAGTTGGTACGCGCTTATTATTACTAATTAAGACAATGTAATCGTGTATCACAATAACTACATTTCAGTCCTTTTCAGAAGTGTCCCAGTCAAAGGAGCAGTTTGATTTTACATTTTTTTTAAATTTCTCCTTTTCACGTCGATTTGAAACGTACACATTCGGAGTAATAAAAATAGTCTTCAGCGGGCCGGCACAAAGACCCTTTTCACATTATCCTCACGCCGCCGGTCGTTCACAATGTGCTCTTTCTCCGAGAGGCAGAGTGCCTGAGTGGCCGGTCGGAGAGGATGTGGGTTTTCTTTTTTTCTTTTTAAGGTGGCGACACTGAAAGAAGTTTGCCATGAGGTATGAACTGTCAGTGACCCGCAGAGAGACAGAAACATCCAGTGAGCCGCCGGCTCACAGCTGGAGTTAGAAGGCGCTGCTTCCACGTTTCCTCCAGCGGCCACAGGAGTGGAGGCTCTGGAGTGCACACGCAGACTCTCGGCTTCCCCCCGTGAGCGTCTGTGTGTTGGATGTTATGTAACGGGGGTAACGCCGACACTTGAGAACGAGGTTTTAAATGGGGATTTTATTTTTTAATATTGTCTTAGATGGGACTGGAACGAAAATGTGTTTTCGGCACTTGATGTCCTTCTGTTTTACGTGGCGGGGGACTTTCGTCATCAGACATTTATTGGCCACAGTTAGCGGAGAATTGGATTTTGGCTCCGTGCTACGTTAAGGTGTGAAATGATCCTCCTACGGCGGTCGGAGAGGAGCCGGCTGGTCGCTTCTTTTGTGATTATTTAGAGGGGGGGGGGGGGGAAGACAATTAAATAAGAATTTGTATTCTCGTCTTTCTGGAGCAGCAATACCAAAAAAAGTTCCCAAATGATCACTTAGCTTTAAAGATAAAAGACATTTAGCTAAGCGATCATCTTTCATTGATGACCCCCCCCCCCCCCCCCCCCCCCCCCCCTTCACCTTGTGATGAAACTCCGTATGACGTCACACACGTTACCTGCCGCTCCACCAACAGGTGGAGGTTCTGCTTGTTGGTCACATGACGTGATGCTCTGCTGCTGTATCTGACTTGTTCTAGCCTCACAACATCATATCTAAATATTGCCTTTGTGGTTTTGGTGCTGCTTTCAAAGACGGTCAGAATTCTAGACGCTGAAACGTTTAAATACGAGCGTCTCGTCATCGCTGCTCTCGCGTGTCTCCATTCTCCAAATAGATAAAGATCAAATGAGGTCGGTCTTTGAGCTTCAAATGTCGCCCTTTTCGGCGGTCTGAGGAAGAAAAGCCCCTCTGATGAGCCTCCTCCCCGATAACAGCCGCCGATTGGCTGCCGCGACCTTCCCGTGGCAGAACAAGCCTCCTCCTGTTTTCTGCCGGGTCGGGGCATCGGCTCCCGGTTCGAAGAGGCCCGAGATGCCCCCTTCCCCCAGACCGCGTCGCATCATTGCGTGTCCCCCCCCCCCCCCCCCCCCCCCCCCCCCCCCCCTCTTTTTACAATCGTAAACATTGCAAGTGGTTTGAATTCATTTAGCTGCGTCTGTTCATTTAGTTGTGTTTTTTTGTGTGTCCCTCTTTTGATTGACAGGTGCAGTTTCAGAAGGTCCAGCAGCTTCGCCTGACGCAGTCGCGGGCGCAGTACTACGGCTCGCTGCCCAACGTCAATCAGATCGGCAACAACAGCACCGACTTCCAGGTGAGACACGACACCTGTGTGATGGGGGACAGTACACAATCTGGACTGCTCGTCTGGTCCCACACAACTTACCTTTGTAGTTAATACTTAATTCACTTTTGAATTACGGAGCATCGGTGTGATTCTAATAAATCAGTCTGAACTCCATTTTGATGTAAAACTACACGTGAATATTTTGTTTCAAACGAGGCTTCAAGGTCCTGATCTCGTTCAGGGCTCTGAGCACATTGACTCCCCAATCTTATTACATTATTGTTGTAATATTAAAACCATCCGTGATGCAATGTAACTGAGTACCTTTACTCAAGTAGTGTACTTCCAGTAAGTACATTTTGGAGTACAACCCAACAGTATGTCGGCCTCCTCGTACAGCTGACATGATGATGAGCTTCCTCCATTCTTTTGGTCTGCTTTGTACTTTGTACTTAAAGTGAATGTTCCTGATTTTACTTACGTCAGTAACATTAGTCAAACTGGAATATAATATTCATAACGTATGTTTTCATTAGTGGACAATCACCTGACATTTAATGATGGTTGTGTTTTCGTTAGCTTAGAATGAACCAAATCCTGTCCTCGGTCCTTTTTTTAATATACAACTAAATACACTAACATGTTCAAGGTATTATTGCTTTTTCCTCTCCTTTTAGTATTTGTAAATGGCGCTGATTTAAAAAAACATACCAATGTGGTGAAAGGTTCTATAAACCTCCGGCTAAACGTCAGAAACACTTCTGGACCTCGAGATGAGCGAAGCAGCTTCTCAGAGAGCGATGAGTAACTCTGCTGCAGGAGATGGACGAAAAGATCAGAGCGGCGCTTCGCAGCACTTCTTCAAGCGGTTCTGTGCGATGTATAGCGGCACGTATCTGTGTCGGCTGTCTAAGGAGTGAGGCATGCTGGGATACGGAGGCTGTCGTCTGTAATGCGCGGCAGTGGAGACAGCGGGGGGGGGGGGCTTTAAACTTTAAATAAGTTCATCTCAGTCGTACATAAGAAGTGGACGTTGTTACGAGCAACTGTGAATTAAATTGATTTAAATGAATGTCTCACGTGTCCGACGTCCCTCCTCTTCAGGGCGGCTTCCTGTCCGGACTGGACTCGGCCAGAGGGACCCGCCACCACGGGCTGGTCGAGAGGGTCCACCGGGACCGCGGCCGCATCAACTCTCCCCACCGCCGGCCCGTCGACAAGCACGGACGGCAGATATCCTTCCAGAGCTTTAAGAGTCGCAGCGCCGCAGCCCTGGGAGGCCTCGCGGGGCAACCTGCGGCGTGGAAGTGGGCGTTGTGGCTTCCAGGTGGTTGCTCTTTATTGTTGTTGTTTGTTTGTTTTTAATGGCGGTTTGTCTTTTTTTGCGGCGTGACGACACTCGGCGGTGTGGGCAGCTGTTCGGTCGCCTCGGGAATCGAATGAGTCATTATGCTAATTTGAAATGTGACGCAGACGTCGCTTACGCCTAATGGACATCAGTGGCTCCTCGGTGTGTGTGTGTGTGTGTGTGTGTGTGTGTTTTGCATATAAGTGTTTTTTCGCGAGGAAGCTGCAGAAGGGTTTAATTGTAATGGTGATAACACACAGAGTGAGGAACATGAGCGTTGGTTCTAAACCCCTTTTTTTAAAACCCATTTCCCCAAGAGACCAAAATACAACATTTTAATGACTGTTAGCGGTTTGCATGATGGGGGCTCCGTTATATAACCTGCTGCACAGCTGGTCACCGTGTAGGTTGTCACATGGCGTTTTGAGGAGGTGTCGCATGTATGTAAAAAAGTGGTTGAATTGACATTTTAAGTTCTAAAATAATGGATCGACGTGTGTGTGACTTTGAAACACTTTCCAGGAATCCTTCATCACGACTTCCACATGAGTCGTGGTGTTCATCTTCCACCATGCTTTAGTGCTACGCCGGTTAGCATACACCCAACAGCTCATTACGCCATCCGTCTTCCTGGCTGATCCCCAAGCAGTTTTTTGTCGGCCGTAGATTTATTTTTCCCCCAAACTGGATTCACACCCGATGTGTCACATTTACACGAGCCGGCCCACGCCCCCACGTCGTAGCGGTCTGTTTCTTCCTTTCCTCCTCGAGACGCAGATGACTCACTGAGCGTCACTCGCTGAGCGTCACTACGCCGTGTGAGCTGCAGGGAGTTGGTCCTCCAGCTGGAGATTCAACGTAACGGTCGTCATGGTATTCCACGTTGTGTTGTCTCTTTACTGTTTGACATCGTGGGCGTTGGTTCGGCTTGATGTTGATGGGCCGACCGACGCAGAGTGGGAGAGGAAAGATGGTTCAATGAGCTCTGAGGTGTGTGTGTGTGTGTGTGTGTGTGTGTGTGTGTGTGTGTGTGTGTGTGTGTGTGTGTGTGTGTGTGTGTGTGTGTGTGTGTGTGTGTGTGTGTGTGTGTGTGTGTGTGTGTGTGTGTGTGTGTGTGTGTGTGTGTGTGTGTGTGTGTGTGCTCGTTGGCGTAGATGGTGTGTGTGTGTGCTCGCTTGTTGGCGTAGATGGTTGGTGTGTGTGAGTGTGTGTGTAGATGGTGGGTGTGTGAGCGTACGTGTGTGTGTGTGTAGATGGTGTGTGTGTGTAGATGGTGTAAAGGTCAAAGGTGAAACGTGTCGTTGATGACAGAATATGTCCCAGTGAACGTCTCACAGGTTGTTTTAATTTAGTCTTAAAGCTAAAAAGCTCTTCAAGCTCAGCAGAGTTGAGAACCGTCTTTCTGTTCCTGCGTTTGTTCCGTTGTTCATCTTTTGGTCGTCCGTAGCAACGCTTCTCTCTCTCTAATCAGACTCTGTGGACCGGCTCACGGTGTCTACGGGTTTTCTTCAGGAACAGTCCAGATCTCTAGTAAGACGTTGTTTTGGGCTCATTGAGTGCAGTGCATACACATTTCTTTGTTATGTCGCTGCAGTATTAATAGAGTTATTAATAGAGTTATTAATAGAGTTATTTGAAGAACAGCCTTCTGCGATGCACGCGTAATTTACTATGAATTCTTCACACGTCATTTGGGGGCGGGGGGAGAAAAGGAACATTGTGTAGTGCAGTTTGTGGCTCTGGCTCATCCAATTACTGAGCCAAGAAAACAATCTAGAAGTGGTTTGTTTAACTCTGATTGGCTAAAGAACATGTGACAGTCGTGCGTGAGGTAAGAACCAGACAAACAACCGGTCGGACGGGGTGGTTTCCGTTCCTCTCGGTCGCGTTTGTGTATTTTTGGAAAAGGGGGCGTGTCCCACGTTGGGTGTGAAGGGGGTCGGCGGAGGTCCGGTCTTCGCGCGCCGCTGATAATAATTCGTCCGAGGCCGAAACAGAAGTCGTCCTTGTGTTTGCTTTGTTTATTTGGTCAACACACACACACGAGAAACAGTTTCTAGAGTGACAGCCGGTGAGATAGTCCCGCCCTCCCACAGACAATGCCAGGAACTACGGCCTTCAGTAGTAAATCAAAGAGTTCCATTGTCCTCCTTTGTGTGTTTTCTTTTACTCCTCTGAACACGAACACTCATCCTCTCATTATTCCCACGTCGACGTCGGTTTGTAAATTCCTTTTCCGAGGTAGTAAACATCGTTATGGCAATTAAATACGTACGCGTAGTAGTTATAGAAATGAAGTTAAAGTTTCCCCGTGAAATCAAAATAGATGGTCGTCACCCTAAACGCTTGTATCGGACTCAACGGTTACAAAGAAAACATTCATTAGGTTTATAATATACAAACATAAAGGTCATATTGCACTTATTTAACTATATATATATATATTTCTCCGTATTTCAAGATTCAATCTTTCCTGTGAACCAAAATATTTGATGTGCTTATGTGAACTAGTACCAACAGGTTTCAACTAATTATACATACCATGACATCTGTTATGTCAGTTCACTTGTAACCACAAGGTGTGTGTGTCCTCCGTCACTCCAAAGCCACGCCCACTTCCAATCGAATGTGAACGATTTAAATTTATATTCCTCTTGTTATCGCAATGTTTTGACGCCACAAAAAAAAGTTGTAATTTCCCCAATAGACTTCTATAGGACCAGAGGAGTCGCCCCCTGGTGGCCACGAGAGAGAATGGCGCTTTAAGACGACATCCGTGTGTTTTCTCTGTGTTTGTGCCATTAATTCCCTTGACTGAAGCCCACATCGAGAGCTCTCCGTACGGCGCCGTGTACCTGTCCCCGCCCCTGGACAACAGCTGGAGAAGGTGAGTGTCGATACCTGAACGTCTCCATTGTGTTTCTCGTCTTCCTCCTAAACGTCAGGCACCGTTTCCTGTAGCGTTTCCCATCAGTGAGAACTGTGTGTAATCGGTGGCTGTGCGGGTCCGATTGGAGGTCGGGGGGGGGGGGGGTGGTGACCTTCAGGGTGGTTTCAGGTGCTCGTCCCTGAAGGCGGCGTCTCCCTAAAGGTGTTTGACAGACGGCCTTTTCGCGTTAAAGGTCGTGCCCGACGGCAGCCGCCCTGCTGTTTGGGGACTGTGTTGTCACAGCACCACCGGCCCCGTGGTGTAGTACCAGTACCTGCTGCACCACTCGGCCTTGATGGGAGCTCTGGTTGGTGAACTGGAAACCTCAGCGTTTACAAGAGAGTGAATTAAAGAGGGCAAAAGAAGAAGCTCCCCCTCCCCCTCCCCCTCAGTCTTGCTCTCCACTCGTTTCTGTTGTTTATGTGCCGGCTTGGCCGCCCGCCAGCCGCCCTTCCTCTCGTCTTCCTCCGCAGACACAGACGTTTTCTCTGGCCTCCGTGTCGAGCGTCTGTTAGCGGCTTCGAAGCGATGGCCCCCACGCCCTCTCGTCATTGTTGACGGCACATAAAGAGAAAGGAAAAAAAACTGGTTGGCTGAGGAGAGTGAGAGCCATGTGGCACAAAGACTGTTGAATGTGTTCAAGCTTTACAATTATATATATATATATATATATTTTTTTTTTCTTTATATAAAACTGCTGGAGCATGAATCAGTTTAAAAAAAAAAATATTTATTTAGTGATGGACGCCAGCTTCAAACTTGATTTTCGGTTAAATTCAGTTTATTTTTGTATTGCCCAAAATCACATGTTACAAAACTCCCCTCAGAGGGCTTTACAATCCGTACACATACGACAACCCTGACCTTTGACCTCACATCGGATCAGGAACAACTCCCCAGAGAAAACATTTCAGGGGTAAATAAGTGAAGAAACCTTCAGGAGAGCAACAGAGGAGAATGAACAGAGTTACATAAACCTACATAAACATGACAAATGTATGAATGGACCTCCACAATCCATGAAACAGAAGGGGGGGGGGGGGGGTCACATGCTCTCTGTAAACGGCTTTAAATCAGAACCTCGCTGCTTTTAGATTTGTTAAACAAAGAATAAGTCCATGTGACCTTGTGAGCGACGGCTCGTCTTTCATCTCCGCGTTTCAGCTCTGTCGGGTCTCGGCAGGCCGAGCCGGCGCCTGCAGCACATTGTCGCCGCGGTGTGTCACGCCCTTAAACTTCCCCTCAGCCCCGCCCCCTTCTGGCTAATTTCACTGTCGCGGGCAGAGAAATGAGCCAGTTTCCCCTTTTTGTGCTTTGAACCGTCTCGTTGGAACACCATGGCAGAGACCTGTCAATCACCTCGTAGCCCCGCCCCTTAAAGCACACCCTGCTTTATGGTCTGTTTGACTCTAAATGGACCATAATGGACTAAATGAACACCGCGCTGTATTGAAGAAGACTTGAAACAAGAGATTGCGATATGTTGTCCTTAACTTAATTACGTAATTCCAAGCGTTCAAGTTCAAGTGTAACTTTTCATCAACCTCTCAGGGAACCAGAGTTGCATCACCTTGTGTTTTCCTAAATTTCAAGGGACATCAGAGCATCCGGTTCAGTTTTCTTTGATTGACCTGACGAAAACGCTCCTTTTTTTTTTTTTTTAGAAGAGAACGAAATGTGTTCCTCCACTCCGCCACCTTTTCACGTGGACGTCCTTTCAAATGCAGCAATACATCCCGGTGCTGCGTATCGAGCCAGGAGAGCTCTTCCTGCTGGTAGAGCTGTGCCTACATGTACCAGGATGCATTGCGTGGGAGCCCGCGGCGCCTCCTCTCTGCACTTCTCATAAATACGTCCGAGAGTCGGTCAAAACACTGAAGACGTTCCTCTGCACTTTGTTTGAGTTAGTTTGCGAAGAGACGTTCTGGTTTATTTCAAGTTCCACTGCTAACAAAAGTGTGTTAAACATCCTTTTGGCACCCATTAATCCTTCAACCTCTATTATTTACACAATGGGCCTTGCAACCAGTTTAGGAAGCTCTGTCTTCAAGTAGCATCCAGAGACCACGCCCCCCCTCCCTCCCCCGGCCTTACAACTACTCAACTACTACGTTATGAGGCTTTAATTATTTACCATCAACACTGATTGGACTTCCGCATTAAAAAGGTCCCGTAATGGTCTCCGGGCTCTGGTGGTGTAGCAGATTCCCTCGCCTCAGAGGGGGAGCGAGGCCGGCGTGGAGCGACGCCAACAACATCTGCAGCGCGTTACGGACCTCTCGGAAACAACGGGGACGCGGACGTTGTCAATTACAATTTCAATGCCGAGCTTTCGCGGTCTCTGAGAGGTCCAAGGTCGGGCCTGAGCTCGTTCACACAGGCTCAGTCTGGCACACACATCGGATCTTCCCTTTTTTCTTCTCTCTTTCAGGAAAGGAGTAGAGATTTACCATCTTTGACCATCTGTAGAGCGTTAAGCCATCGTTTTCAAAAAAAAAATATATATATATATATATATAGGCTTTATCTATTAATCTTTGTAAGCAAATTAACGTTCCCGACAATTTTTACTGACATTTCTGCATCGCCATCACGGTACGCTCGCCTTTTTTAATATCAGATTTCAATGTTAAAAGTAGGTTCCTATTATTAGTATAATATTGGGCTTGAAAGAGTCTTACTGGACTCCTCGAGTCCTGAGACATCGCAGACCATCTGTTTCAGGGTCAGTCCCACGCCCTCGTCCGGCTCCACTCGCCCATCTCTGGTCTGCTGTAGCTGTACCGGCTTCTCTCGGGATGGATTTCTCAGACCAGGCTCCCTGGAGAGCTGCACAGTTCCCTCTTTGGGAGATGCAGTGTGATGATTCTCCATCTGTAAAAAGACTGCTCTGGTTGTATAGAAGTCTATGCTTCATGTGTTAAAGCTGCATTCTCTCTACTGACCACCAGGGGGCGACTCCTCTGGTTGTATAGAAGTCTATGCTTCATGTGTTAAAGCTGCATTCTCTCTCCTGACCACCAGGCGGCGACTCCTCTGGTTGTATAGAAGTCTATGCTTCATGTGTTAAAGCTGCATTCTCTCTACTGACCACCAGGGGGCGACTCCTCTGGTTGTATAGAAGTCTATGCTTCATGTGTTAAAGCTGCATTCTCTCTCCTGACCACCAGGGGGCGACTCCTCTGGTTGTATAGAAGTCTATGCTTCATGTGTTAAAGCTGCATTCTCTCTCCTGACCACCAGGGGGCGACTCCTCTGGTTGTATAGAAGTCTATATAAATGAGTAAACATTGTAAACATTAGTTTTTGGTCTCAATCTCTAGTTTCAAGTCTTCTTCAATACAGCGTGATGTTCATTTAGTAAATTATGGTCATTTAGAGTCAAACAGACCATAAAACAGACCTTTAGGGCGGGGCTTACTGTGATTGACAGATCGCGTCTCTCCGTCACTCACGGCAGTAACGAATACAAACCAAATCAACATGTAATCGTGTCAGAGGGTTATTTATTGGATGGGTGGAGTGCATTATATATATATATATATATATATATATATATATATGCCACTCGTCCCGAGTGATTTGACACATCCGACGTGGCGGTGCATGAAGGGACGCCGCCCTGCCCCGAGAGAGGCCCCCGCAGGACAACCGCAGGCCTCCAGGCGTTAATGTTGCATCAAGGCCTTAATAATGTTCTTGGTTTTCAGTACGAGCATCCAGCATGGCTCACTTCACTTTATTTACACCCGGAGTCTGTTCGCCGAGATGTGAAGACGAGCTCCACCTCCACATCGAGTGCTCCGTTTTGAGGACAGTGTTGCGTAACCGTGTTTCGTGTTCTGGTGAGCAGGCAAAAGGAGAACAAAGAGAACTCGAGCACCAGCGGAGACTCGCTCGAGTTCCTCTGTTCTGAAGAACCTCTTGTGCTCGTTTCTGAGCACTTTCCTCCTCCAGAAGAATCCACTCGACGCTTCAGGCTTCAGACGATGACCCTCCACATCGAGTGTTTTCCTTCGTTCCTCTCTCCTCACACACACACACACACACACACACACACACAGCTGCAGGTTTATAAACGTGTCGCCTGCCCTCTGCTTTGGATTGAGTGTCTTTCGTGGTTTGTTCCTCACGTGTAAGACGGTGTTGTGTCTCAAGTGTTTTGGTTCTTTCGTCCGTCCACGTGAGGCCCGCCTCCTCCTCCTCCTCCTCCTCCTCACACACACTTTTAGAGGCGGGGTCTCGACATGTCTGTCATCTCTTTCCTCTCTCTCTGTCTCTCTGAAGGGAACAGCAGCCATGGACCGAGGAAAAAACGGCCTGGGTTGAGATTATTATCACAACTCAACAGGTGACCCTTGACCTCTCTCTCTCTCTCTCTCTTTTCTCCTCTCTCTCTCCGCTTCATCCCTCGCTCACTAAGAGGCCAACAGTTCTTTGTCTTTGTCTTGTTGCAATCTCTCCTGGCTACGTCTCAATCCTCTTCTTACATCACAGTAATCCTCTTTTCTCCCTCCTGAAGCGCTGAGATTGTTTCTTCATTATGATTATTGTGACACATTAATCAATAGTTCCTGTCTCACTAACCCGGCTTTAGGACTCACGGCTCTAACGTCAAGGCTCCTTTTTAACATCGTCTCTCTTTCAGCCTCTTCCAAGCGTCTTTGGAAACGTTTGTTTGTTTGTTTGTCAACATGAATCCACTTTGAGTTGACCACAGAGGTCTGATTACATCCGTACGCCTAATTGTTTGAACGTTACATCAATATTTGCTTTGTTTATACATGAACTTTTGATAAAATTTGCTTATTTGCTGTCATACTGTGAGTATGGGATCATATATCTGTTAAATATGTCACAGATATTGATATAATAAAATATATTTTTAACTAAACGAGTTGCATGGCTCCATAGATTAATGATTTGTCTTTTTAATTTGTGGATTATTGTTATTATTAACAACTGAGCACAAGCTTCTTCACCTTTTTTGTTTCTGTCTAAAGTACAAACAAATTACATTTATAATAAAACAAAACTGTTGAAGGAACCGGGATCAGAATGCCTCCGATAAGCCCTTATATTGTTATATATTTTATTATATATATACACACATTAAAAAAAATGTATTCTTCCCAAACACAAGCGGCTATATGAATGAAATTGGCTTTATTTATTTAAATATGTAAATGTAAATTAACTCTCTTTAAGACGGCAAATATGCACATTTCCCAAAAGCATCAGTATTTTATAGAAGATAAACTCATAATGTATATAAATGTGGACTTTAGTCCCACACTCGTTAAAGATGCTTTTTTAATGTATTCAAATGTTGACTTTTGGCTTTTTAATGTAAATCAGTGGAAATCATTTAAATTGTGTGCAGCGAGCTCGTAATGTGGCACGTGTTGCTGATCTTTGTTATTTATTTACATATTCTCTGTTCACATGGCGCGACTACATTAACGAGCAAAAATTATTAAAACTGTGTGTGTGCACAAGTGAAGACTGAGTTTTAAGCTCATATTATAAACGTACAACCGTGATGACGACTAATCTCTTGTAGGTGCTCTTATGGATAACACACGTTTTCATCACTGATCCCAGACCAGTTTCTGTGAGGATGTTATTTTGTGAGTGAGGTCAGTGTGAAGGCAGCTTGTGTGTGTGTGTGTGTGTGTGTGTGTGTGTGTGTGTGTGGAGGCAGAGCAGGAAGTGACTCACGTTACGGCCCTGAGAAACCCTCTGCCTCTGTCCGAGGTGCTGGAACACTCGTCATCATCTTCCTCCTCTTCCTCCGTCCCACACAGAACCAACTCGGACTCCGCTCTCCATACGAGCGCCATGAACCCGAACCCCCAGGACCCCTTTGGCATGAACCAGCAGATAGGTCGAGGACCTCTCCAGCGCAATGGTGAGAGACACACACACACACACACACACACACACACACACACACACACACACACACACACACACCACCACCACAAGCTACTCGCCTTCAAAGAGCCGTTCCTTTGTTGTTTACACTGTTGGTGTCCATGTTTGAGAGGTTTTCATGTCTAGAAATCTGCTGTTTCTCGCTACTAAAGATCCATAATTTAGACCTTTAAACCAAGTGTATGTGTGTGTGTATATATATATATATATATATATATATATATATATATATATATATATATATATATATATATGCGTGTGTATATGTACATATATGAAGTTACCCAGGGAACCCTTGTGTTGATTCTGGCGGCCCCTGTGGACAAACGCGGTGTTGTTTACACGCACCAGATTCCCAGATGATGCCCCATCAATTGGACATGGTCATTAAATGCCTTTCTGAATTACAACATCCCTCGGTGGCTCTGCGGCCTCTTTTTTTAAAAAGACCCCCCCTCCCCCATAAAATAATATAATCGAATTTCTGCTTAAGGGCTTAATTTGAGTTCCCTGACATAAACAACCCGCCTTGTTTCCTGGAGTTAGTGTGAATGACCGTGTGTATCCGAGCTGGTAGGATCTATTAACGGATAATAAAAAGGCTGCTGGATTTGTTCGCAGTATAAAACAGTATTTCTTTAAACTGGAACCGGTTCACGCAGGCTGCTCCCGTCGTAGTAATCATGTTTATAGTGTTTGTGTTTCTCTGCCGCTGGTCATTTATTAACAGAGAACACAGTCCATCCAGCCGGCTGCTTCTCAGTCTCGTTGGGCCACTCGGCTTCACAAATCACAGCCCTCTGTTGGTTTGAAAGGTTCTGTTGATACCTTTTGTGGCCGTAATTGTAATCGGTCCAAAGAATTCATCCTCCTCCCTGAGCGGTTTCCATCGGGGCGTCCAGCGTGTGATGAAGTGTGCCGTGGACGAGAGGAGCCCTCCTCTCGCTGTGTTTAGCCAACCGGTTGTATAGAAGTCCATGCTTCATGTGTTAAAGCTGCATTCTCTCTCCTGACCACCAGGAGGCGACTCCTCTGGTTGTATAGAAGTCTATGCTTCATGTGTTAAAGCTGCATTCTCTCTCCTGACCACCAGGGGGCAACTCCTCTGGTTGTATAGAAGTCTATGCTTCATGTTTTAAAGCTGCATTCTCTCTCCTGACCACCAGGGGGCGACTCCTCTGGTTGTATAGAAGTCTATGCTTCATGTGTTAAAGCTGCATTCTCTCTCCTGACCACCAGGGGGCGACTCCTCTGGTTGTATAGAAGTCTATGCTTCATGTGTTAAAGCTGCATTCTCTCTCCTGACCACCAGGGGGCGACTCCTCTGGTTGTATAGAAGTCTATGCTTCATGTGTTAAAGCTGCATTCTCTCTCCTGACCACCAGGTGGCGACTCCTCTGGTTGTATAGAAGTCTATATAAATGACTCTACTTCTCTTGATGTATTCTCTCAGTAAACATTGTAAACATTAGTTTTTGGTCTCATTCTCTAGTTTCAAGTCTTCTTCAATACAGCGTGATGTTCATTTAGTAAATTATGGTCATTTAGAGTCAAACAGACCATAGACAAAAATGTGCTAAAACTGTTTATAGCAGCAATGCGATTGTGCAACAGTTGCATCACTTAGTCAGTATAACGGTTTTAATGGATTCCTTCTGTTGTCTAGCCTAAACTACTGTCAGATATTTGATTTAGTCTCATCTCAGTGAAGTGCTCTGTTAGTTCTCTCTAGTAAACAGTTATGCAATTTACATATCTCAAGGTTTTTTTGTGAAGAGGTAAGAACAGGAGGAGTGGATCTGGTCCGCGCCGCCTTTTTGTCAAGATTTAAACGAGTAATAAAGTTAGTAAAAGTCTTGGTTTGGATACATATAAAGGGTTCAGGAACCCTTTAAAATCATAAACACTATTTTCCAACAATCATCTACTTAAACTGAGAATGAACTAGTGACAAAGTTATGTTCAGGAACTGTGGAAACGCAGTGACGTCACATGCAGGTTTAAGTGGTCCAAAACTCTGAATAATGCACGTTACGTCATCCTTCACATTTAAATATTAGTCACCGCTTGCTGGTAACCGGGATCATTTTTATTATTATTTTAAGCCACGATAACTTCTAAGCACGTAAGACCATCACAGAGCGTGTTCTCCCCCCGGGGTGTGAAGGCCCGTTTCAAAGAGAAGCCTTCAAACGCACATGTGAAAGCGATGAGTAGACGTGAAGATGACATCAAGAGACGCACAAAACAATATTTTCCTAATAAGTAACAGAGCGCACGGGAAGTGTTGTGGCCAAACCCAAGAAGTCCGACACGGGATAGAAACGGAGTTCAAAGCAATGGCATCTGGTCTTCAGTGAGGAGGAAGAGAGGCCTCGTTTGTGGCTCAATAAAAACAACGGCTGTCTTTTTCCTCCCCATCATCAGCTCGACGTCCGATTGTTGTGCCAGACATGTCGGGCTATTTCAAAATGTTCCTCGGCTTTAGTTTTTTACTCTTTGCTTTATTCCCCCCCCCTTCCTGTTTGTTTGTTTTTTGTTTTTCTCGTGGAGGCTGGAACGCAGCCAGCGTAAACGAGGCCGAGGTGGACGGCTCCGGTAACGGTGAGTCGCACATTCCCCCCCCGTCGAGTGACCGAGAAGACGGCCGAGATCGGTTCGGCTGTGAGACGCGTTGTTTTGATTCCGCTTCCTCTCCCCCGCAGTCTTCTCCTTCCCCGCCATGACCACCGAGGACAATCTCATAGGAGTCAGTAAGCCGCTCCCCAAGCAGCTGTGGGAGGCCAAGAAGGTGAGCCGAAGTCTGTCTGACGGGCCGGTAACTCCACGAGAAAGCGGACCATCGTCTGCATATTGGCGTTTACGACAAAATGCAACTTTCTGGACGTGCCTAAATTATCTTTTAAAAGGGCCAAACGTTACATGTGCGGGATAATACGCTTTTTTCGCTTATTGACGTACACTGGAAGGGGAGGGACTTAGCCTCACTATCCAATCGGGCGGGCGCCTGGCAAGAGAACTGTAAATGAGAGGAAAGCGTCCCAGTCTTCGGGGTATTGTACCGTTTTTTTAAATGCAGGATATTGCAATTACTTGTTCTGGCATCAGAATAACATGCACACATGTACATTTAGTATGTTAGAAAGCTGAACAGAAATCTCAAGTTTGCCATCAACATGGAAATAATAATCTGAAGATTTAAATTGCAGTGTTGGAGTGACGTCACCTCGATCGTACTTCTTTGTGTTTCAGGTCCAGTCTCTGGCGTCGAGGCCTAAATCATGTGAAGTGCCTGGAATCAAGTAAGTCTGAAGATCACAAATAAACCTCCCACTTTTTAATTAATCGCACCGACATCGTCATCGGTGTGACGTCAACAATAATAATGCTTTATGGGCATGAAAGCTCTGGTCAGACAGGATGTGTGTGTTCCTCTTTACAAACTCCAGTGGGATTCTTGGGGCGATGTTTTCCGTCTCTGCGCTCGTACTAGCAACTCATTAGCTTTTGTTGCCGGGCGCATGTTCGAGCGTACTTTAGGGGTTTTATTGTCGCACACAAAGCAATTTAGTCTTCTGCAGAGACTTAAGAGATGTGAGCTTCTAAGAAAGATGTCCTCTTGATAAGAGGACGTCTTGACCCGGCCTCTTTGTTTCCTGCTCCCTCTTTATCTGATGGAGAGAGAAACCATTTGTGTGTTTGTGGAGCCAAGCGCTTGTTCATTGTTTAGCGCTGTGTGCCAGTTAGTGTGTGTGTGTGTGTGTGTGTGGGGACGGACGGACAACAATGAGTCACTGTTGCTGCTCATACGCTGTTAATGCAGCATACGAGCAGAAATGGAAATGAGAGAAATGATGGAGGAAATGGAGAGAGTGGGTGGGAGGGGAAGGATAAAAAAAAACTGTCTTTTCAGTTTTGAAATGGCACATTTAATGACCCCCGCGTTTTGATTTTGCACAATATTTACATTGATTTGAAACGCCGTCGTTGTTCTCTCGGTTCTGTCCGCTGCAGCATATTCCCGTCTCCGGAGCAGAACCCGGGTCTGTCCCACTACCAGGGCTTGTTGAACACCAGCGGCTCCCTGCCGGACCTCAGCAACCTGCACTTCGCCTCGCCGCTGTCCACGCCGCTGGACCCGGAGGACAACGGGGGCTACTCCAACCTCAGCGGGGGCAGCAGCACCGGAAACCTGCCGGCCGCCATGATGCACCTCGGCATCGGCAACTCACAGGGTGGGTGGAGCACAGGTGTGTGTCTGTGGGGGGCGGGGGTGGGGGGGGGCACCTCTTTATTTCACACTGTGACGGTCAAACTGATTTATTTGTGCTTCACTTCCTAAAAATATACATACAAACACTAAAAGAGATATATATATATATATATATATATTTTTTTTTTTTTTTTTTTTCTTCAATGTTTCGTGCCACACTGAATGAAATGATATATGTGGTTTTGGGGAATGTCCGCCTCCGCTTTTGTCTCCGTCGCTTACGTTGAATTTGTCTCCTGTCGCCTAGCAACGCGACTCTTAACCGTGGTCCACGTGGTCGCTCGGTGTGAGAACCTCATCTCTCATTTTTTCTCGTCTTTTGTGGGTTTTGGAACAATTCGAAGGTCTGGAGTCGGGAGTCTCTTTGAGCCGGTTCCAGGTCTCCTCCGGCCCGACCGCACATTCTGGGTCGCTCTCTGAATGATCTCTCTGTCTCTCCGGCTTCCTCGCTCAGCTTGGCCGAGCACCAGAGCCCAAAGAGGCACTTTGACCTCGTTCCGGCTTCGCCACAATCGTCTCTCTTCTTCTCCCTTCAGATTTCCCCCGCTCTGTCTTCTCGTTTTTTTATTCGCTTCTCCCTTCTGCTCTGCGTCTTTCTCGCCCTCCCCGGTCACAGAATGCAGAATGTTTTTTGTGTGTTCGGTGGCTGGAGAGCATGCATCATAACTTCCACATGTCTCTCACCCCCCCCCCCTCTGCAGGTCTATCCTCGTCTCTGAGCAATCCCTCCATTCAGGCGACCCTCAACAACTGCCAGCTGCAGTCGTCGCTCAGCAACCCCTCCATCAACTCGTCCCTGCGTCTGTCCAGCAACTCCCCCCGGCGGCGGCCGGCTCCCATCAGCCCCCTCACCTTGTCCCCCGGCACCGAGCAGCGCCGGGGTCTGGCCAAGCAGCTGTCCCCCACCATGTCGCCCTCGCTGTCCCCCATCACACAGGTACGCTCCCCGGATAGCGAGAGCAACAACAATGTGATATAATGCCAGACGTATTCTCTCCTCTCCGACCCTCCATGTAATTATAGTTTCTGAGTTTTTCTTGTCGCTAAATGTCACAATCTGCACTTCATTGTGCAGCAATAACAGAACCTCGTAATTATGACAACATAATCTGTTTGTGCGGAATGAGAACATCTTGAAACCACTTTTGTACAATCATGTAAAATAAAGTTTGACGTCAATTATGTTCCTTCTGCTTTGATGAGTGCAGCTGAGGAATGACTTGGAATGACTTGAATGAATTTGAATGACTTGAAATGACTTGAAATGACTTGAAATGACTTGGAATGAATTTGAATGACTTGGAATGACTTGAAATGACTTGAAATGACTTGGAATGAATTTGAATGACTTGGAATGACTTGAAATGACTTGAAATGACTTGAAATGACTTGAATCGACTTGGAATGACTTGAATAAATTTGAATGACTTGGAATCGACTTGGAATGACTTGAATGAATTTGAATGACTTGAAATGACTTGAAATCGACTTGGAATCGACGAATGACTTGGAATCGACTTGGAATGACTTGAAATGACTTGGAATCGACTTGGAATGACTTGAAATGACTTGAAATCGACTTGGAATGACTTGAAATCGACTTGGAATGACTTGAAATGACTTGGAATCGACTTGGAATGACTTGAAATGACTTGAAATCGACTTGGAATGACTTGAAATCGACTTGGAATGACTTGAATGACTTGGAATCGACTTGGAATGACTTGGAATGACTTGAAATGACTTGGAATCGACTTGAATGACTTGGAATCGACTTGGAATGACTTGGAATGACGAATGAATTTGAATGACTTGAAATTACTTGAATTGACTTGGAATGACTTGAATGAATTTGAATGACTTGGAATCGACTTGGAATGACTTGGAATCGACTTGGAATGACTTGGAATGACTTGAAATGACTTGGAATCGACTTGAATGACTTGGAATCGACTTGGAATGACTTGGAATGACGAATGAATTTGAATGACTTGAAATTACTTGAAATTACTTGAATTGACTTGGAATGACTTGAATGAATTTGAATGACTTGGAATCGACTTGGAATGACTTGAATGACTTGAATGACTTGGAATGACTTGGAATGACGAATGAATTTGAATGACTTGAAATGACTTGGAATCGACTTGAATGACTTGGAATCGACTTGGAATGACTTGAAATGACTTGAAATCGACTTGGAATGACTTGAAATCGACTTGGAATCGACTTGGAATGACTTGAAATGACTTGGAATTACTTGACATGACTTGAATGACTTGAAATGACTTGAAATCGACTTGGAATCGACTTGATTGACTTGGAATCGACTTGGAATTACTTGAAATGACTTGAATGACTTGAAATGACTTGAAATCGACTTGGAATGACTTGGAATGACTTGGCGTCAGTCTTCAGTGACTCCTGCTGGCTTCCTCCGTCCTCTGTAGGGAGTTGCTTTGGATACCAGCAACATGCCAAGAGAGCCGCCCCCACCCTATCCGCTCTACCAGCAATCCCAGCATGCAGTGGACCAGGGCCGGCAACATCAACAACAACAACAACATCAACAACAGCAGCAACAACAACAACAGCAACAACAACAGCAGCAGCAGCAGCAACAACAACAGCAGCAACAGCAGCAGCAGCAACAACAACAACAACAGCCTCTTTCGCCTCTTCAGAGCATCCCACTGGACTTCAACATGAGCCAAGTAAACGTGTGTGTGTGTGTGTGTGTGTGTGTGTGTGTGTGTGTGTGTGTGTGTGTGTGTGTGTGTGTGTGTGTGTGTGTGTGTGTGTGTGTGTGTGTGTGTGTGTGTGTGTGTGTGTGTGTGTGTGTGTGTGTGTGTGTGTGTGTGTGTGTGTGTGTGTGTGTGTGTGTGTGTGTGTGTCACACACTAAATCCTGTTCAGTGCACCAGTCTCTGATGTTCTGCTCACTCTTGATGATCATAATCAGCTTCTGCCTCCCTGCGGGGCATAAATGAATGCGGGAGATTAGATTCAACATTATAATTTTATTAAATAAAACCATCTGGTGACGTAGAAAAATAAAAATGGAGGAAAACAGGAGAAAAAAAACCAACACACAGAATCGTGTCTCTTTATTTAGTTGCTGCTTCACTATATGTGCTCATATAGGGGAGAAAGTGCTGTATGCATAGACTTATTATTATTATTATTATTACACTTATCTTCCTCCTTGTGTTCAAATTAAAAGTTACTTATTCAAACGATGGCTGGCAAATCTTCTCAAAAACAACCGCAGACTCTTGATGGGAATGAACCTTGTGTGTAAATGTGTCAATATTTTCCCAGAATCCCTAGTTTTGTCCGTCCAAAAGTCCAAATCCTAAAGATATTTACTTAGAACCAGTAAACACTCTGGAGAAGAGTTTCTAAACAATTAATATGTATATAATATTTTTGTCGAATCAATTCCCGAGAAACCCTTCATGGTTACATTGTGGTTTGCTTAAAGTCTCACGTTGACTATTGATAGTTATTTATTTATTTACATCACACACTTCGTGAAGAACGGCTTTCTTTCTCCAGATTTGATGGAGTTTTGATGACTTTTATTTATTATGTTTTTCTCTACCAGCACAACAACATGGCGACGCTCTTCAACGACCCCTTCATGGAGCAACAGTTTTCCAATCGCCAGAACAAGACCCACCCCTATCAGGTACAGGTACACACAGACACACACACACAGACACACACACAGACACACACACACACACAGACACACACAATCGTAAACACACGTTTAAGCCTGACCATATTTGGAATAAGGAGGGAATAAATTAAGAGAAGTCATTTATATAGACTTCTATACAACCAGAGGAGTCGCCCCCTGGTGGTCAGGAGAGAGAATGCAGCTTTAACACATGCAGCATAGACTTCTATACAACCAGAGGAGTCGCCCCCTGGTGGTCAGTAGAGATAATGCAGCTTTAATACATGAAGCATAGACTTCTATACAACCAGAGGAGTTGCCCCCTGGTGGTCAGTAGAGAGAATGCAGCTTTAACACATGACGCATAGACTTCTATACAACCAGAGGAGTCGCCCCCTGGTGGTCAGTAGAGAGAATGCAGCTTTAACACATGAAGCACAGACTTCTATACAACCAGAGAAGTCGCCCCCTGGTGGTCAGGAAAGAGAATGCAGCTTTAAGTCATTATGTGGAAAAAACTGCGGCCGCTACGAAGAACAATGCTTCGTAGTTTAAACAACACGTTGATAGCTGCTACCAGTATTAGTGAGTTAGGAAATATGTTTAACCCTTTGAGACCCGAAGCAAAACATTAGGTGAATTAACAGAAAAGACTCTTACCGTCAACACGTTTACTTTTGTCCGCCATGTTTCTGAGTAACATCACGTCAACTCTGCAGGATGAGCAGCAAAAAGAAACATGTTTTGACTTGAAGGGGCATCCGTGTTGATTTTTAGTCGGCGTTAACTTTTCCGATTATGCTGTGAACACGAGGGCGTTTGATGTTCCGACGTTTCCACAACAAGCATAAAGCAGAACGTTGAAAAATTATAACTGTTTTCACGGAGTAAAGCCACAGAGATAAGCCACGCCCCCTCTCCGACGCAAATAAACCACAAATAGACGTGCAAGCTCAACAGATGTTAATGACATCACCGGGCCGCCGACGTGAACTCCGCAACTGATTTTCGTCTTTCTTTTTTTTTCTCTCTCCGCCGTCTGCCGTCCAGTTGGACCAGTTCGCTCTGCTGGAGAACGCCATGAGCTCCACGGCGGGGGGTTCCTACTTCGACCCGTCCACCTCTCTGCTCTACTACTCCCAGGCCGCGCTGTCGGGGCTGGGCGGCGGCCTGCAGGACTCCATGCACATGAGGTCCAACATGCTGTACTCTAACTGCAGCGGGGGACTGCCCAACATCATCCTCACTGGTGAGTCTCAGCTAGTGGAGGCCACCACAGGTGCATCCTGGGAAAGTTAATTTAAATTTCTTTGTGGCAATCTAAAAGATTTGTATGAAATAATAATGCAATATGCAGCATGATGTTTATTTAGTAAATTATGGTCCATCTAGAGTCAAATAGACCATAAAGCAGGAGATGCTTTAGGGCGGGGCTTACTGTGATTGACAAGTCGCTGCCACAACCAGAGACATCCACAGTCCAAATATGGTAACTTGTGTTAAAGAAAACAACAACATGGCGACATCACACAACATTGGAAAGGCACATTGTAAGAGCGGGGAAGGTCTTGAAACCTCTATAAACCTTTATAAAGAGTGTTACGTGTGTCTATAGAGAGTGTTACATGTGTCTATAGAGAGTGTTACATGTGTCTATAGAGAGTGTTACATGTGTCTATAGTGTGTTACATGTGTCTATAGAGAGTGTTACATGTGTCTATAGTGTGTTACATGTGTCTATAGAGTGTTACATGTGTCTATAGAGAGAGTGTTACATGTGTCTATAGAGAGAGTGTTAGCTGTGTCTATAGAGAGTGTTACATGTGTCTATAGAGAGTGTTACATGTGTCTATAGAGAGAGTGTTACATGTGTCTATAGAGAGAGTGTTACATGTGTCTATAGAGAGTGTTACATGTGTCTATAGAGAGTGTTACATGTGTCTATAGAGAGTGTTACATGTGTCTATAGTGTGTTACATGTGTCTATAGAGTGTTACATGTGTCTATAGAGAGAGTGTTACATGTGTCTATAGAGAGTGTTACATGTGTCTATAGAGAGAGTGTTACATGTGTCTATAGAGAGAGTGTTACATGTGTCTATAGAGAGTGTTACATGTGTCTATAGAGAGTGTTACATGTGTCTATAGAGAGTGTTACATGTGTCTATAGAGAGAGTGTTACATGTGTCTATAGAGAGAGTGTTACATGTGTCTATAGAGTGTTACATGTGTCTATAAAGAGTGTTACATGTGTCTATAGTGTGTTACATGTGTCTATAGAGAGTGTTACGTGTGTCTATAGAGTGTTACATGTGTCTATAGAGAGTGTTACATGTGTCTATAGTGTGTTACATGTGTCTATAGAGAGAGTGTTACATGTGTCTATAGAGAGTGTTACATGTGTCTATAGAGAGTGTTACATGTGTCTATAGTGTGTTACATGTGTCTATAGTGTGTTACATGTGTCTATAGAGAGTGTTACATGTGTCTATAGAGAGTGTTACATGTGTCTATAGAGAGTGTTACATGTGTCTATAGAGAGTGTTACATGTGTCTATAGAGAGTGTTACATGTGTCTATAGAGAGTGTTACATGTGTCTATAGTGTGTTACATGTGTCTATAGAGAGTGTTACATGTGTCTATAGAGAGTGTTACATGTGTCTATAGAGAGTGTTACATGTGTCTATAGAGAGTGTTACATGTGTCTATAGTGTGTTACATGTGTCTATAGAGAGTGTTACATGTGTCTATAGTGTGTTACATGTGTCTATAGAGTGTTACATGTGTCTATAGTGTGTTACATGTGTCTATAGTGTGTTACATGTGTCTATAGAGAGAGTGTTACATGTGTCTATAGAGAGAGTGTTACATGTGTCTATAGAGAGTGTTACATGTGTCTATAGAGAGTGTTACATGTGTCTATAGAGAGTGTTACATGTGTCTATAGAGAGTGTTACATGTGTCTATAGAGAGTGTTACATGTGTCTATAGAGAGTGTTACATGTGTCTATAGAGAGTGTTACATGTGTCTATAGAGTGTTAGCTGTGTCTATAGAGAGTGTTACATGTGTCCATAAAGAGGAGCTGTGGTGAGTGTTGTTCACCCCCCGTCGTCTGCTTCTCCCTCTCAGATGACTCCAGCCTGTCGAAGGACATCAGCAGTGCGCTCTCCACGGTGCCCGAGTGCTTCGACTCGGAGGGCTGCTTCCCGCTGGAGGACGAGCTGCGCATCGAGCCGCTCAGCCTGGACGGTCTGAGCATGCTCAGTGACCCCGACATGGTGCTGCCCGACCCATCCGTGGAGGACACGTTCCGCAGCGACAGACTCTGAACGCGGGAAAGAGAGAACGAATAATCTGAATATGCACGCACGCGATCTCCATGGGGCCACTGCGCATGCGTCCACTGCCACTAAGATTAATTTAAATGTGAAAGACACACCGCGTGCGCAGTCGAGCACACACACACACACACACACACACACACACTTTTTAAACGAGGAGGCTTGTGAACAAACACTGTTTACAGGCAAAGTTGTGACGCTCAAGCTTGTTTCTCTCAGACGTTTTGTTTTTAAATGAGTCGGATCGATTCAGTTTGGGTTTCCACATCAGCTCTGAGAGTCTGCCCCGACCCCCCCGACCCCCATGACCCCCACGACCTCCTGGAACCGAGAAGACTTGGACGAACACGTGAGCCCCGACCCCGCTTCTCTCTCTCTCTCTCTCTCTCTCTCTCTCATCAGCAGCTCACAGCCACCTGAAGCCATGGCAACGTCATCACCGTGGTTACACGCCACAGCAACCCCCATCACAATGCTGAACGCACACATTGACTTTATTTACAGCACATCTGGAAGCTGAGGAGCAGTGACATGTCAGTGTGTGAACATCTGGAAGCTGAGGAGCAGTGACGTTTGTCAGTGTGAACATCTGGAAGCTGAGGAGCAGTGACATGTCAGTGTGAACATCTGGAAGCTGAGGAGCAGTGACATGTCAGTGTGAACATCTGGAAGCTGAGGAGCAGTGACATGTCAGTGTGAACATCTGGAAGCTGAGGAGCAGTGACATGTCAGTGTGAACATCTGGAAGCTGAGGAGCAGTGACATGTCAGTGTGAACATCTGGAAGCCCTGTTTCAGGTGAAGTAAAGACCAGCTGTGGTTACTTCAGGCTCTTGAACAATCGTGGTAGAAATGAAGACTAGAGAGATTACAGCTTTTTGTTTTAAATGTATTTCTTTACATAATGGTATCAGATTATTTTTGAGATGTTTGCCACAGATGTGTATGTGTAGATATATATATGTACACGTATATGCATATGTATACAAATAGTTAAATATATATATATATTTATATATATGTACACAGATATATATATATATATAAATATATATAAAAGCCTCAATTTCAGTCTTGATTAGAATGCATTTTCAAACTCGAAACAAAAAGGGCAAACTGTTTACAGAGATGACATTTTAATAAAGTAAATATTACTTCAGAGTATAGATTTTTGAATTTCTAATTAAGAGAATAAATTCTGAGATGAATTTTGAACGAACGCTTTATTTTTCCTTGAGCTTTGACGGCGTCGAAATCCCCTTTTTTTTTTTTTAACGTAAAAAAAAGAAACTTTATGAATTGCTTCTGTTTTATTTTACATTTTGTACTGACTTGTAACGGCGCTTCTATTGTTTAAAGTCTCCCCCCCCCCCCCCTCCCCCCTCTCTGTGGACATCGGACATCATGTAACTTTGCACTTAACCTCTTTTGCACTAATTGGTTCACGTGTGTTGTTGACACCTGGTCGCCATGTTGTTGTTGTTTTCTACCTGCTAACCCAAAGACTCTTTACTTGACTACATGTGTTCAGTCGGCACATTCACGCCAGCAACCGGTGTTTAACTTTCACATGATGTTAGAAAAATGTTTCTTTTGGCGGCTCGTACCATCCCATAATGACATGTTTTTGTAAAGAGCTCATATTCACAGGCGATTATGTAATAACTCTGCCGTTTGAGGCATGCAGCGCCCTCTAGTGGCCGTCTTTAATAAAGTCAAGGGAGCAATTATTATTTTTTGTTGTTCATCACATTTCTGAACAACGTAACTATGCAACTGTTTGTGGATCAAGTGCAACCTGTTGAACGGGTGACGCAGAGTTCACGTGCACGTGCACGATGTGGGAGGAGTCAAATTAGCCAGAAAAAAATCCCAATTTTACATGAGTCCAGTGTCCACGGTGTAAGAAGAGCACATTTATAGCCCCAAAAAAAACCCATTTGGGACTGCATGCAAAACAAAATGGTGCATGGCACTTTTTTTTGGGAGTGTTTATTTTTATTTGTTCTTTTACTTCTCAGTCCGAAGGCGTCGGCGCTGCACTGTGAAAGAGATTCAGTTTCTATGACGACCATAAAATGAAGAGATTTCTCAGAGTTTATATTCAATCTTTCTTCTTTTTTTTTTTTTTTTTTACCTGCTCTCGTTAGCTCTTAAAGACTTTGGGTGACGGAGACACTTTTGCAGTTTAATTTCCCTTTATTGTTTGTTTGTTTGTTTGTTTGTTTGTGTCCTGTTGTCTAAACGTTCGCCTTCTGCTGCCTTACTTTGTTGTATTTCATGACGTTTCATATTCCAGCAGCAACTTGTTTCACAAGTAGAAGCTTTAACTCCTTTTCTGTCTCTTAGTCCCACTTTCTTTTTCTTTTTCTTGTTGCATATTAAAAAGAATGTACAGTTCTGTTATTTAAAGAATGTTTTCGTCCACTATCGTTACTACTTTTTAAAAGTCTGATGTCATTTTGAGTTCCCCCCCCAACCCCTCCTGAGATATAAACATGTTCTTGTATAACGTATATATATGTTATAGTGCTTATCTTTTCTGATTTAATATAAACAATAAAACTGTGTACTGTGTATTAAAGGTGCTGTGCTGGTCGTTCCTGCCACTAGGGGGCGGCAGAGCGGCGCCCTCCAGATGTTCAAGAGTTTAAAAGCTTTTTTTATTAGTTTTTTTTTTTTTTAATGTATTTTGTGAATTTAAAGTGAATTTAAAAAAAATAATAATAATTTCAGTTAAACAATAATAATCTCTTCTTCACTCACAACTACGTCCCCAACGTTTTTAGGGAGAAATATCTTTTATTTTATTTCTTTGTGTTCCAGGAAGTCCTTTCGGGTAAAACTCGAGTGTTTGTTTATTTCCTGTGATCGTAGCTCCGCCTCCCGGCTCGCCTGCAGAGAACTGGGACGAAGAGGAATTCACCTCCACCTTCCTGCTTTGTGTCTCGCCTCCAATAACGACGGCGAACAATTAACATAACTACTCTGGAAAAGTGCGAAAATGGATTTTGTTTATTATTACAGCAACAAAAACTGTGGGTGGACGTCGTCATGGTGTACTGAGGGGGCGTGACTGAGAGACCTGTCAATCACCTTGAAGCATCCCCTGCTTCATGGTCTGTTTGACTTAAAATCGTCCGCTATGTAACGTTTATTAACTAAAGTCTCTTTTATGTTTCAAAGACGTGATTGTTTGTTCCTAAACGAGACACCGTTTATATCGTCAGATGACCACAAAGCACAAACTGCCCACAACCATTTCTGCATATCTGTATGCACGAGGGAAATAATTTAATTAAATGAATGTAGAATAAGCATAATTTTGTCAGATTGACACATTGATTGTGTTTCCCTTTTAGCGCATGACATTGTTTTAAACATGGAGCACCCAATAAAACCTTCAGGTCCTGCTTCATACCCCGGATTACAAACTGGTTAACTGGGCTTATAAATGTGATGTTTAGTGACCAGCGGTTGGAAATATGTGCGTATATATATGTGTGTGTATGTATATATTTATATATATATATATATAGAGAGGGAGAGAGGGGAGTGTGTGAGGACAGTGTAGTCTGGCAGATGGACAGTGTGGGATGCTGGAAATCAGCCAAACCCTGAAACACAGAAAGCAATCTGGGAGTTAGTTCCCAAAACAACACACACACACTGAGTGAGGGAGCTGAACAGATAATCACAGTCATCAGTCAGAGCTGGAGTTGGTCCATGAGGGAGTCTGGGCAGGTTAGGTTGCCAACCTCAAATTCCTCTGAGGATGGTGTGTGTGTGTGTGTTTGTGTGTTGGGGGTGGGGGGGGTGTACCGTCCAGCTGGTGGGAACCTGACGGAGAACTGAACCGAGCTGCTGGCTAAATGTAATTAATGATCTCCATTAAGCCGGCTGACTGTAGCTGCAAACTGCTTTTATTGAGTTTGATTTGGTTCTTTGTTACACAGATGAAAACTAAATAGTTTCATTGTGTTGGTTCTGTCGCCCCCTGTGGACTAAAGTGGTAGTGTTGGTTCTGGTGCCCCCTGTGGACTAAAGTGGTAGTGTTGGTTCTGGTGCCCCCTGTGGACTAAAGTGGTAGTGTTGGTTCTGGTGCCCCCTGTGGACTAAAGTGGTAGTGTTGGTTCTGGTGCCCCCTGTGGACTAAAAAGGTAGTGTTGGTTCTGGTGCCCCCTGTGGACTAAAGTGGTAGTGTTGGTTCTGGTGCCCCCTGTGGACTAAAGTGGTAGTGTTGGTTCTGGTGCCCCCTGTGGACTAAAAAGGTAGTGTTGGTTCTGGTGCCCCCTGTGGACTAAAGTGGTAGTGTTGGTTCTGGTGCCCCCTGTGGACTAAAAAGGTAGTGTTGGTTCTGGTGCCCCCTGTGGACTAAAGTGGTAGTGTTGGTTCTGGTGCCCCCTGTGGACTAAAATGGTAGTGTTGGTTCTGGTGCCCCCTGTGGACTAAAGTGGTAGTGTTGGTTCTGGTGCCCCCTGTGGACTAAAGTGGTAGTGTTGGTTCTGGTGCCCCCTGTGGACTAAAAAGGTAGTGTTGGTTCTGGTGCCCCCTGTGGACTAAAGTGGTAGTGTTGGTTCTGGTGCCCCCTGTGGACTAAAGTGGTAGTGATGGTTCTGGTGCCCCCTGTGGACTAAAGTGGTAGTGATGGTTCTGGTGCCCCCTGTGGACTAAAGTGGTAGTGTTGGTTCTGGTGCCCCCTGTGGACTAAAGTGGTAGTGTTGGTTCTGGTGCCCCCTGTGGACTAAAGTGGTAGTGATGGTTCTGGTGCCCCCTGTGGACTAAAGTGGTAGTGTTGGTTCTGGTGCCCTCTGTGGACTAAAGTGGTAGTGTTGGTTCTGATGCCCCCTGTGGACTAAAGTGGTAGTGTTGGTTCTGGTGCCCCCTGTGGACTAAAGTGGTAGTGTTGGTTCTGGTGCCCTCTGTGGACTAAAGTGGTAGTGTTGGTTCTGGTGCCCCCTGTGGACTAAAGTGGTAGTGTTGGTTCTGGTGCCCTCTGTGGACTAAAGTGGTAGTGTTGGTTCTGGTGCCCTCTGTGGACTAAAGTGGTAGTGTTGGTTCTGGTGCCCCCTGTGGACTAAAGTGGTAGTGTTGGTTCTGGTGCCCCCTGTGGACTAAAGTGGTAGTGTTGGTTCTGGTGCCCCCTGTGGACTAAAGTGGTAGTGTTGGTTCTTGTGCCCCCTGTGGACTAAAGTGGTAGTGTTGGTTCTGGTGCCCTCTGTGGACTAAAGTGGTAGTGTTGGTTCTGGTGCCCCCTGTGGACTAAAGTGGTAGTGATGGTTCTGGTGCCCCCTGTGGACTAAAGTGGTAGTGTTGGTTCTGGTGCCCCCTGTGGACTAAAGTGGTAGTGTTGGTTCTATCGCCCCCTGTGGACTAAAGTGGTAGTGTTGGTTCTGGTGCCCCCTGTGGACTAAAGTGGTAGTGTTGGTTCTGGTGCCCTCTGTGGACTAAAGTGGTAGTGTTGGTTCTATCGCCCCCTGTGGACTAAAGTGGTAGTGTTGGTTCTATCGCCCCCTGTGGACTAAAGTGGTAGTGTTGGTTCTATCGCCCCCTGTGGACTAAAGTGGTAGTGTTGGTTCTGGTGCCCCCTGTGGACTAAAGTGGTAGTGATGGTTCTGGTGCCCCCTGTGGACTAAAGTGGTAGTGTTGGTTCTGATGCCCCCTGTGGACTAAAGTGGTAGTGATGGTTCTGGTGCCCCCTGTGGACTAAAGTGGTAGTGATGGTTCTGGTGCCCCCTGTGGACTAAAGTGGTAGTGATGGTTCTGGTGCCCCCTGTGGACTAAAGTGGTAGTGTTGGTTCTATCGCCCCCTGTGGACTAAAGTGGTAGTGTTGGTTCTATCGCCCCCTGTGGACTAAAGTGGTAGTGTTGGTTCTATCGCCCCCTGTGGACTAAAGTGGTAGTGTTGGTTCTGGTGCCCCCTGTGGACTAAAGTGGTAGTGATGGTTCTGGTGCCCCCTGTGGACTAAAGTGGTAGTGTTGGTTCTGGTGCCCCCTGTGGACTAAAGTGGTAGTGTTGGTTCTGATGCCCCCTGTGGACTAAAGTGGTAGTGATGGTTCTGGTGCCCCCTGTGGACTAAAGTGGTAGTGATGGTTCTGGTGCCCCCTGTGGACTAAAGTGGTAGTGATGGTTCTGGTGCCCCCTGTGGACTAAAGTGGTAGTGTTGGTTCTATCGCCCCCTGTGGACTAAAGTGGTAGTGTTGGTTCTATCGCCCCCTGTGGACTAAAGTGGTAGTGTTGGTTCTATCGCCCCCTGTGGACTAAAGTGGTAGTGATGGTTCTGGTGCCCCCTGTGGACTAAAGTGGTAGTGATGGTTCTGGTGCCCCCTGTGGACTAAAGTGGTAGTGATGGTTCTGGTGCCCCCTGTGGACTAAAGTGGTAGTGTTGGTTCTATCGCCCCCTGTGGACTAAAGTGGTAGTGTTGGTTCTGATGCCCCCTGTGGACTAAAGTGGTAGTGTTGGTTCTGGTGCCCCCTGTGGACTAAAGTGGTAGTGATGGTTCTGGTGCCCCCTGTGGACTAAAGTGGTAGTGTTGGTTCTATCGCCCCCTGTGGACTAAAGTGGTAGTGATGGTTCTGGTGCCCCCTGTGGACTAAAGTCGTAGTGTTGGTTCTGGTGCCCCCTGTGGACTAAAGTGGTAGTGATGGTTCTGGTGCCCCCTGTGGACTAAAGTGGTAGTGTTGGTTCTGGTGCCCCCTGTGGACTAAAGTGGTAGTGATGGTTCTGGTGCCCCCTGTGGACTAAAGTGGTAGTGATGGTTCTGGTGCCCCCTGTGGACTAAGGTGGTAGTGTTGGTTCTGGTGCCCCCTGTGGACTAAAGTGGTAGTGATGGTTCTGGTGCCCCCTGTGGACTAAGGTGGTAGTGTTGGTTCTGGTGCCCCCTGTGGACTAAAGTGGTAGTGTTGGTTCTGGTGCCCCCTGTGGACTAAAGTGGTAGTGTTGGTTCTATCGCCCCCTGTGGACTAAAGTGGTAGTGATGGTTCTGGTGCCCCCTGTGGACTAAGGTGGTAGTGTTGGTTCTGGTGCCCCCTGTGGACTAAAGTGGTAGTGTTGGTTCTGGTGCCCCCTGTGGACTAAAGTGGTAGTGTTGGTTCTGTCCATGGTGGTCCACTTCTGGTTCTGGACACAACGCTGTGTTTTCTCCACCTGCTGTTGTGTTTCATCCTCTCACTCTGCCATGAATCAGGCTTCATGTCGACCGTGACGGGGTCGGCTCCTTCATAAGCCTCCTTTTCCTCCTCCCTCACCTTCATGTTAGTCTATAGAGGAACTCAGTTTATTTTGTATAGCCCAAAATCAGAGGTCTTTACAATCTGTACACATAGGACATCCCTGACCTTTGACCTCACATCGGACCATGAAAAACCAAATAATAATAGAAAAAACCCTTTCACTGCATCAGCAGGGCCATGGAGGCAGGAGGCCAGGTCTATGCTTCATGTGTTAAAGCTGCATTCTCTCTCCTGACCACCAGGGGGCGACTCCTCTGATTGTATAGAAGTATATGCTTCATGTGTTAAAGCTGCATTCTCTCTCCTGACCACCGGGGGGCGACTCCTCTGGTTGTATAGAAGTCTATATAAATGACTCTACTTCTCTTGATTTATTCCCTCAGTAAACATTGTAAACATTAGTTTTTGGTCTCAATCTCTAGTTTCAAGTCTTCTTCAATACAGCGTGATGTTCATTTAGTGAATTATGGTCATTTAGAGTCAAACAGACCATAATGGAGGGGATGCTTTAGGGCGGGGCTTACTGTGATTGACAGGTCTCTACTTTACTCCTCCACATCCCAAATAGGGTCACTTCCAATCACCTGTATTTTAAAAAGTAAAGAAAATCTATGCTTTCAACACCATAACGCCCCCCCCCCCCCCCCCCCCCCCCCCCTCCCCCCCCCCCCCCAACGTTCATTCATAAGAGTTCACTGTATCAACAACAACAAAGATCTCCTTGGTAACCATTGTGCTTGTGATCTGTATTTTTAGCATGTTGGGACTCGATCGCCGTGTGTCTGCGTTTTGAGAGACACTGAAATAGTTTTTATTAATCCCACTTGAACCGGCTCGAATGAAACCTCGTTCCCAGAACAGGAGGAGGAGGAGGAGGATCAGGCGGAAGAGGAGGAGGAGGAGCAGCAGGAGGAGGATGAAGAAGAGGAGGAGGAGGCGGCGGAAGAGGAGGAGGAGCTGGAGGAGGAGGAGGAGCAGGAGGATGAAGAGGAGGAGGAGGCGGCGGAAGAGGAGGAGCAGGAGGATGAAGAAGAGGAGGAGGCGGTGGAGGAGGAGGAGGAGGAGGAGCTGGAAGAGGAGGAGGAGGAGGAGGAGGAGAAGGATGAAGAGGAGGAAGATGTGGTCGCTGCTGGCATGGCTTTTTGTTTAAATGCTTGTGATGAGTTATTCTCTGTGTGTGTGTGTGTGTGTGTGTGTGTGTGTGTGTGTGTGTGTGTGTGTGTGTGTGTGTGTGTGTGTGTGTGTGTGTGTGTGTGTGTGTGTGTGTGTGTGTGTGTGTGTGTGTGTGTGTGTGTGTGTGTGTGTGTGTGTGTGTGTGTGTGTGTGTGTGTGTGTTTTTACGGCTACCGCTATCCGAATAAAGACCATTTTCCGACTAATGAAACTTGTGTTTGTGCAACCTATAAACAGTCTGTGTGTAAGAACTGGTGGTCGTCGTGACAACGTCGTTGGTTTGCTCGATTTTTGAAGCCTCGAGTTTGTCGATTTCGCCCGTC
>NC_046968.1:28219796-28237296 GCF_009769545.1 Cyclopterus lumpus
CGAGTCCAAAGTCAAGTCTCAAGTCTCAAGTCACGACTGATGAGTCCAAAGTCAAGTCTCAAGTCACGACTGATGAGTCCAAAGTCAAGTCTCAAGTCAAGACTGATGAGTCCAAAGTCAAGTCTCAAGTCACAACTGACGAGTCCAAAGTCAAGTCTCAAGTCTCAAGTCAAGACTGACGAGTCCAAAGTCAAGTCTCAAGTCACAACTGACGAGTCCAAAGTCAAGTCTCAAGTCTCAAGTCACAACTGACGAGTCCAAAGTCAAGTCTCAAGTCACAACTGACGAGTCCAAAGTCAAGTCTCAAGTCAAGACTGACGAGTCCAAAGTCAAGTCTCAAGTCAAGACTGACGAGTCCAAAGTCAAGTCTCAAGTCACAACTGACGAGTCCAAAGTCAAGTCTCAAGTCAAGACTGACGAGTCCAAAGTCAAGTCTCAAGTCACAACTGACGAGTCCAAAGTCAAGTCTCAAGTCAAGACTGATGAGTCCAAAGTCAAGTCTCAAGTCTCAAGTCAAGACTGATGAGTCCAAAGTCAAGTCTCAAGTCACAACTGACGAGTCCAAAGTCAAGTCTCAAGTCAAGACTGACGAGTCCAAAGTCAAGTCTCAAGTCAAGACTGATGAGTCCAAAGTCAAGTCTCAAGTCACAACTGACGAGTCCAAAGTCAAGTCTCAAGTCACAACTGACGAGTCCAAAGTCAAGTCTCAAGTCACAACTGACGAGTCCAAAGTCAAGTCTCAAGTCAAGACTGACGAGTCCAAAGTCAAGTCTCAAGTCACAACTGACGAGTCCAAAGTCAAGTCTCAAGTCACAACTGACGAGTCCAAAGTCAAGTCTCAAGTCAAGACTGACGAGTCCAAAGTCAAGTCTCAAGTCACAACTGACGAGTCCAAAGTCAAGTCTCAAGTCACAACTGACGAGTCCAAAGTCAAGTCTCAAGTCACCATTGACGAGTCCAAAGTCTAGTCTCAAGTCTCAAGTCAAGACTGACGAGTCCAAAGTCAAGTCTCAAGTCACAACTGACGAGTCCAAAGTCAAGTCTCAAGTCAAGACTGACGAGTCCAAAGTCAAGTCTCAAGTCAAGACTGATGAGTCCAAAGTCAAGTCTCAAGTCACAACTGATGAGTCCAAAGTCAAGTCTCAAGTCACAACTGACGAGTCCAAAGTCAAGTCTCAAGTCAAGACTGAGGAGTCCAAAGTTAAGTCTCAAGTCAAGACTGACGAGTCCAAAGTCAAGTCTCAAGTCACAACTGACGAGTCCAAAGTCAAGTCTCAAGTCTCAAGTCAAGACTGATGAGTCCAAAGTCAAGTCTCAAGTCACGACTGATGAGTCCAAAGTCAAGTCTCAAGTCACAACTGATGAGTCCAAAGTCAAGTCTCAAGTCACAACTGACGAGTCCAAAGTCAAGTCTCAAGTCTCAAGTCACGACTGATGAGTCCAAAGTCAAGTCTCAAGTCACGACTGATGAGTCCAAAGTCAAGTCTCAAGTCAAGACTGATGAGTCCAAAGTCAAGTCTCAAGTCACAACTGACGAGTCCAAAGTCAAGTCTCAAGTCTCAAGTCACGACTGATGAGTCCAAAGTCAAGTCTCAAGTCACGACTGATGAGTCCAAAGTCAAGTCTCAAGTCAAGACTGATGAGTCCAAAGTCAAGTCTCAAGTCACAACTGACGAGTCCAAAGTCAAGTCTCAAGTCACAAATCACCATTGACGAGTCCAAAGTCAAGTCTCAAGTCTCAAGTCACAACTGACGAGTCCAAAGTCAAGTCTCAAGTCACAAGTCACCATTGACGAGTCCAAAGTCAAGTCTCAAGTCTCAAGTCACAACTGACGAGTCCAAAGTCAAGTCTCAAGTCTCAAGTCACAACTGACGAGTCCAAAGTCAAGTCTCAAGTCTCAAGTCAAGACTGACGAGTCCAAAGTCAAGTCTCAAGTCACAACTGACGAGTCCAAAGTCAAGTCTCAAGTCACAAGTCACCATTGACGAGTCCAAAGTCAAGTCTCAAGTCAAGACTGATGAGTCCAAAGTCAAGTCTCAAGTCACAACTGACGAGTCCAAAGTCAAGTCTCAAGTCACAACTGACGAGTCCAAAGTCAAGTCTCAAGTCACAACTGACGAGTCCAAAGTCAAGTCCCAAGTCCCAAAGTTTGAGTTTTGAGTGTTTAACTTAATAGTTTCAGGTCAAAGGGCTCCAGTCCAAGTCACTTGTCACTGGTGTTGAAGTCCAAGTCGGGTTCATTTTAATTTGAAGCACTTGGGTCCATGACATCTCACATGCACATTACACTGTAGCTTCATCCTGGTTTCTCACTATTAATACTGATTGTTAGTATTTATTTAAAGAAGTCAAACAAGAAACAGCTTTCTGCCACTTTGTCTTTTCGTTGTTAAAAAAAAGACCAAAGGAGAGGTGAGTCCTTCTCTTAATAAACCACCTATGTGGTCGCCCACCTGCTGTTAACGAGCTCGTTAGTGTAAATGACGGCCAGCTGGTGGAGTGTGAACAGCAGCCTGAACGGTAAACATCGTTTTAATGGTTCGGCCTCTGAAGGAGAACCAGCAAGACCAGTAGATGGTTTTAACGACAGTAAAATAGAAACGGGCCTTTCCAATTAAATTGGAATTAAAATGGTTCAACAACAGCCAACTGATAATAATAATGCTGTTGTGTTGGGTAGAGCGCCTCAGTGATAGGGAACAGACAGCTTGCCATAGGAGGGTAGAAAATTACTAAATTGCAATTAATAAAACAAATAAAGTTAACCACAATGAAAAATGGTCTTTATGGTTCAATAAAACAAAACATGCAATAAACACGGTTCGTTCATAGGAATCACATCACAAACAAAATAAATCAGCCTCATGTTTACCCTCAATAATCAGTCGTAATAAATAACTGCTAAACTTCAACAATTAAATATAATGATAGAAAGAAAACAATAAAACAAAGCTTGCGTTGAAATAAAATCTACGTGTCTGCGGCGAAATGCAATTACACACATGAACAGAGGGGGCAGTATATCAGAAAGTAATGCAGACATTATTAAGAGAAGCGGAAACAAGTCTATGCTTCATGTTTTAAAGCTGCATTCTCTCTCCTGACCAACAGGGGGCGACTCCTCTGGTTGTATAGAAGTCTATGCTTCATGTGTTAAAGCTGCATTCTCTCTACTGACCACCAGGGGGCGACTCCTCTGGTTGTATAGAAGTCTATGCTTCATGTGTTAAAGCTGCATTCTCTCTAGTGACCACCAGGGGGGCGACTCCTCTGGTTGTATAGAAGTCTATGCTTCATGTGTTAAAGCTGCATTCTCTCTAGTGACCACCAGGGGGGCGATTCCTCTGGTTGTATAGAAGTCTATGCTTCATGTGTTAAAGCTGCATTCTCTCTACTGACCACCAGGGGGCGACTCCTCTGGTTGTATAGAAGTCTATAGAAGTTGCTCAGCAACAGAAACAGGTCGTATAAGCTGCACATGACTTCCTGGCTGCAGCTGTGTTCAGGCCACATGTAACGTATACGAGTTTTCACGCCGCCAGCGGCAGTCTTTCATCAGCGCTGCTGTGTGAAACCCAGTCCACCCATCAAGGTTTCACCATTCATACTGGCAGGCTGCCAAGCTCAGTACAGACATGAAAGAGAGGAGGGAGGGGTGGGGGGGGGGGTAACACTCGATCTCTACCCCCCTTTACGCAACCTCCCCATTAACGTCTTTGAGGGGCGGTAAAGTGCCTCTTCTGCTCCAAAGCCTCTTATTACACAGTGCGAGCCGCCAAACGCACACAAACACACACAAACGCACAAACACACACAAACGCACAGCGTGCGTGCATGAATGTGATGATTACTGTAAACACGTGTACTTGTATCTGGTTCTCAGTAACAAGTGCTCAGCAGAGATGGAGGTGAAGGGAAGGCCGGCTGTATATTTACAGGTTTTACGGCCACTCAACGCACAACACACACACACACACACACACACACACACGCATTGCTACACAATTAATGAGCTTAAAGTAAATGTTGTTCCAGGATACCTCCAGGGAGTCGACGTGCATTCCTCGTGGACTTCACCTCGACTCGCTGATGGATCTCCTCACAAACACGACCGGGAAAGGAGAGAAAATTACAAGACCCGGACGTCACGATCGTGTTGGACAAAAAAAATATTTTAGTGCACTTAAAGAGGAGTGTGTGTGTGTGTGTGTGTGTGTGTGTGTGTGTTTTAGAGCTGAATTCCATTCCCTGGACAATGTGTCCCCGTTGAGAACAAAGGAGGAATGTCAAATTAACTTTACTAGATACCGAAGCCTCGGTTTGGCTTGAATAGAATATATTTTTTCACAGAATGAGGATTTTTAGGACTTTTTATTTTAATTTTTCATTGCAAGTTTCTGCAAAACTACTGATACATTGAAGTGACATTACATTTTTACTTGATTTTTTTTATTTTTACTATGTCAAGCAGCTATAATTCTACTTGAGAGAAATATTTTATTCCTCTTAATTCCCAGATGTTTAACCAAAACACATGATATTAAGAAGACCGGACCAATGGGCAGCCTGCAGCCTGCAGCCACACTCCTGCATGTCTCACAGTAGATTGATGGCGCTCATGTTGTCCACAAGTCAACATTTGTTAAATGTAAATCACTCCTCGGAAACATTTGCAATGAGCTTCCAATGACGGGGCGGGCGTCGCATCCAGACCATAATATTTACCCTGCGTGGCTACATGACCCCTTGGGGGGGGGGGGGGGGGGGGTCACACTACAAGCTCACGAGTATAGTGGCAGTGAGACATCGGCTCTCGTGTGTGTGTGTGTGTGCGTGTGCGTGTGCGTGTGCGTGTGCGTGTGTGTGTGCGTGTGTGTGTGTGTGGACGGACACTACAGTGGTCCGGCCTCTCCTCTGTTATGTCTGCACGGCTCCAGGTGATCAGTTCAAGGAAATCGGTGCTCGGGCTCAGCTGAAATGTCTCTTAAAGGGACAGTGACCGAGTTCACCGGGGGGCCACGAGGTTGCTTCGTCGCCACCGCGTCTTCTGATCTGGGAAACTGTGGATGTCCTGCATGTCCTGTAAAATTACAGTAAATTTCTGTAGAAACTTTTTATTGTAAGATTACAGTAAAATACCGGAAGCACTTTTTTCCGGTAAAGCTGCTGTACAATTTGTCCGCGTCACTGCTAGATCAAAAGCATACAGTGATGTGCTGTAATGATTCAACAGTTACATACAGGAAGCAGTTTAACCAGAAAGAGGATGTGTAGTTTACAGTATCTCCACTGTAATTTAAATGTATTGTAAATTGTCAGCCGTGAGCAGTAAGTCACGATGAAAAGCAACATTTTGACTGCATGGGTTCATGGGAATAAGAGTTATGACTCCCAGAAAGCACTGCTTTCTTATGCAGTAGAAGCAAAATACACTAAGTCACTGTAAATGTTTATTGAAGACGTTAAAATGGGATGTAATACTTCCATGAAGCTCAGTGAGAGACAAAGGAGTCGCTGAGGAGGACGAAGGGGAGGAGAGAGTGACGGGAAGAGGAGAGAATAGAAAGATGGAGGTACAGTAAGTTAGGAAAGAGTAAGTGAGGATGAAGGAAGGACTGGTGATGGGAGAGGGTTGAAGGAGGTCTGGGACCGGCATTACACCCAGCAGCTGATCCATTATACACATACATATATATATATTAGTATTATATGATATAGGAGATTATAATATATGGAAACATTCAATAATATATATGTATTTCTTTTTAAACTTTTCTCCAACTTTTTAAGTTTATCCACCAAGTTTCTAAAATAGCTTTTCTTCTTCCCCTTTAAGAAAATATAAATGATAATAAAATAGAATTGGAAGAGTTCATCATACATTTTGACAGTTTTTACTTTTGTTATGTTACATTCAAGCATGTACAATTTAGCATCAATAAGTTTACCATCCATTTTTTTTTTTTTTTACTGATTTGGGTTTTTTTATGTACAAATTTACATGCACTAATGATCATTCAAATTATTATTTTTTATGTGAATGAATAATAAACATAATTCTTCCTTAAAGAGTCAATTGTATATTTTGACATCCCTTTTCTTGAAGGGAATTGAACTTTACAGTAATGTAAATAATGGATTTATGTAAAGTATACAATCAATAACTTCATCATCAACGTTGAGTCAGAGGAGCTGCCGGCCTGTGATTGGACGAGAGAGGCGTGTCCACCGCAGGAATGTAACGCTCAGGTGGAGAGAGAGAGAGAGAGAGAGAGAGAGAGTGAGAGAGAGAGAGAGAGAGAGAGAGAGAGAGAGAGACACACACACACACACACCGCAGCACCTCTCCACTCAGCCACAGACCGTGAGACTCGTGGTGCGCTGCCGGTCTCTCTCTCTGCTCTCTACCGCCGATCCGACCCGTTGGTCCCGAGAGGAAGAGGAGAAGCTCACCTGGTGGAGCTCCACCTGCAGACTGGACTCACCTGGACCGCATCACGCTCTCTATACACCGGACACTTTCACCCCTTTTTTTGGGTTCAATCTGGAAATATTGTGAATCACGGCTGATGGTTTTTAATGGAAAGAAAAATCTGAACCTGAACGTCCAGCAGGAGATGCTTGTTGCTGTTGTTGCTGTTGTTGCTGTTGTTGCTGTTGTTGCTGTTGTTGCATGTCCCGAAAGACAACACTGATGTGATGCGTTTTGGGAACTGAGTAACAGCTGTTTGGATGGACGAGCTCTACAGCTGAAGAGAGAGACCACAACATTTCCCTTAAAGGTTCCACTTAAAGAACCAAACAAGGAGCAGAAGGCTTCATGGATGCTGTCGCGTGGGAGCAGCAACAGGAGCAGCAACAGGAGCAGCAACAGGAGGAGCAGCAACAGGAGCAGCAACAGGAGGAGCAGCAGCAGGAGCAACAGGAGGAGCAGCAGCAGGAGCCGGGATGCGCTGCGCATCTGCGCCGCGACGTTTCGCACCATGACGCTGGAAACAACGCCGCACTTGAATGCACCATAACCTGAGTCCGACCGTCAAGGATCCACCATGTCCTCCTCCTCCTCCTCCTCCTCCTCCTCCTCCTCCTCCTCCTCCTCCTCCTCCTCTTCCATACTGACGAGGTAAGGCTGATGACTCGCATGAGAAGTGGAGTACAGTGAGTTATAAGAAGTGTCCAGTTTTGACGGGAGGTGATAAATTCCAGAGGCAGGTTCTTTTTTTCTTCTTCTTTTCTTTCCTCGGACTGTTTGTGCCTTTTAAATATTTACCTTGAGCTATGTTTCAGAAGCTCCTGCAGTACACAGAGGAGGATGGGAGGTGACACATTCCCCACCATGTTGGTTTGTGCTCCTTCATCACAAGAACATGCAGGAACGAGGGAGACTTGACTCGAAGCTGTTTAGATAATCCTGGTGTGTGAAGGTTTTTCAGAGGTCACACCCAGAGGTCACATCCAGTCGGTCGTAAGTTACTTCCTGCCAGCGGGTGTGAGGTCATCCTCCCCACGTATACAGTATATCTGGGATATCTACATCCCACCTCCATCCTGCTTCACTATTATCTCCACAAATGTCACCGGCTATAAATAAACCTGGCTCGTATTTGATCTAATCCCGTGTGTGAGTGTGTGTGTGTGTGTGTGTGTGTCTCTTAAACTTAAATCCACTTTGACTCTCGGGGGGAAAAGATGTTAAAGTGTGATTTTTCCCTTTTATGGGCCGCATGTGGATGTAATGTGTCAGGAGGAATGTGTGTGTGTGTGTGTGCGCTGTCACATGGACCGCTGTCATCCTGCAAGAGAGAGAGACAGAGAGAGAGAGAGAGAGAGAGAGAGAGAGAGGGGCACACATGTCCCTGTGATAACTCCTTGGAGGAATGTTTGTTTGGGAAGGAGCCGTCAGCCCTATGAGGAGGACTTTAATCTGCTCGCCATGCGACGCTGAGCATACAGCTTCAGAACCAGGACTCTGACTCGGTGATGATGTCACTCGCTCATTTCATCGCTTCTCTTCCCTTCGAGGGAGGATGGAGCCGAGCAGACGGACGCCTCTTCAAATGAACTGATTTATCGTTTAGATAACAGCCCAAACGTCTCTTTTATTTCACACACTGCGAAGTAGATGTTTCTACTTATAAGCTCCTTTTCTTTTTCTTCTTCCTGTAATGAGCCCCAGATGCAAACACAGCTTTCAATCCACACAACTAAAAGATGGAGTTATGGCTCATTTATTGACGTCTGTTTCAGTCATTCAGGTGTTGTGTGTGTGTGTGTGTGTGTGTGTGTGTGTGTGTGTGTGTGTGTGTGTGTGTGTGTGTGTGTGGCTCTGAAAGAGTTCCAGTTTCTATAAGAAGTCGTAGTGAGTTAAAACAAATGCTTCGTTGTCGCTTCTTCAAAGAAACATTCGCTAACCGACAGTTTTATATTTTGACAGATTAATCAGTTAAAAAACAAAAAAAAGGAACTAGCTGGTCCACCTTTAAAGATCAGACCACCTTAAGTGAGTCTGGGTTGAAGTTGTCCAGCAACTCGTGTCAATTCATGCTAGCTATGTGAATACGGTCTTTTTAAAATAAACTTCCGTCTTCACGGTAAACTCGGTTAGGTTTAGGCAACAAAAATACTTGGTTAGGTTACGAAAACATCGGGAAAAATATTTTGTTGGGTTTAGGAAAAGATCGGGGAAAATACTTACTTAGGTTTAGGAAAACAGCGGAAAATAGACTTAGTTAGGTTAAAGAAAAGATCGTGAAAAATACTTAATTAGGTTTAAGGAAAACATCGGGAAAAATACTTACTTAGGTTTAGGAAAACATCGGAAAATAAAATTACTTAGGTTTAGGAAAAGATCGGAAACAATAATTAGTTAGGTTAAAGAAAAGATTGTGAAAAATACATATTTAGGTTTAGGAAAACATCGGAAAATATACTTAGTTATGGTAAAGAAAAGATTGTGAAAAATACTTAATTAGGTTTAAGGAAAACATCGGGAAAAATACTTTGTTAGGTTTAGGAAAAGATCGGTTTGGGTTAAAAACCAACTATGTAAGTGTCGTTTCTGAAGTACACGAGTCACGTGACACAAACATCAACCCTGACTTGTTGTTCTTGGGAAATGAAACTCCCGGTGAGAGATGTTTGGAGGTCTTGGACTCGTGCACTCGAGCCTGGATCTCCACCAGAGTCAAGGTTCAGTCAGATAAGAGTTTACTGCTGCGTGCACTCTAAAGGGCTTCGGAGCGAGATTAGGTGGTGTTTCTGCAGCGAGTGTCAGAGTCATTGAACTTGACGGACGCCAAAGAACAATTGATGAGATGATCCAGACTTCTGCCACTGAAACATTCGTGTTTCTCAGCTGTAACAATGAGAGTGACGGACACGCTGTCAAGTGTCAGATTGTAAGTGTCAGATGAAGTGTGTGTGTTTGGGTTACGAAGTCCGACAAGGGAGTCTTTTTTCTTTTTTTTTTCCAGCCTTCCTTTTTTTTAATATGTTCGTCCGTTAACTCTTTGTTACTGCGTGCTCTTCCCGTCGTTACCACGGCGACCGCAGACGACCCCGAAGTGGCCGTGAAAAGATAATCTCATAATCCCCGAGGTATGACGGCGGTTTGTCCTCCCTGTCGAGGAAGAGGTGAAGCGAAGGGAAAGGAAAGGAAAGGAAAGGAAAGGAAAGGAAAGGAAAGGGGGGATGGAAGGGAAGGAGGCTGAGAGGCAACAACTAAATCTTTGATTTATTTACCATGGTGGACCTGACGCGGACCCGACAGGGTCATGGCGGACCCAACGGGGTCATGGCGGACCCAACGGGGTCATGGTGGACCCGACGCGGACCCGACGGGGTCATGGTGGACCCAACGGGGTCATGGCGGACCCAACGGGGTCATGGTGGACCCGACGCGGACCCGACAGGGTCATGGCGGACCCAACGGGGTCATGGCGGACCCAACGGGGTCATGGTGGACCCGACGCGGACCCGACGGGGTCATGGTGGACCCGACGGGGTCATGGCGGACCCAACGGGGTCATGGTGGACCCGACGGGGTCATGGTGGACCCAACGGGGTCCTTCACGCTGAACATCTGTTAAGAGTTTGCGTCAATTAATTCAGCGACGTGCTCCATTTAACCACCAAGACCATCCACCAGACTCGCTCCTAAAGACAGTGGGGGGTGGGGTCACGGCTAAACCTCCGTTGGGGGGGGGGGGGTCAAAGGTCAAGACTGACTCCTCGGTTGCTTTTGGGGAACGCGGTGGGTGTCTGCACACGAGGGAGCGGAGCACTTCAGTCAGGTGGCTCTGGCGGAGGTCAAAGGTCACGTTCTGTTTATTTGTGCAGGGCGGGGACGTGAGAGCTACCTGTCGGTCGGACATTATGAAAACAAGATAACGTGAAACAATTATCGAGCCTCATTCTTTATGTAATAACCACATGAAGCACATTTTTTTGTTTTCTCCTGCGTGAATTAAATGCGAATTAAAAGTACTTTCTCATTTAATTAGAAACTTTTATGCAACATTACCATAAATAGTTTCACGATTACAGAGAGAAAATGAGAAATAATAATAATATTCAATACAAAAATGCCGCATTTGCACATTCAAACATATTTTCATCAAACTCGATACACATTGTCTTAATGTCAGTAATTGACTGAGGAAGTATCCTGATGACATAGTGAAACATTTATAAAGTGTTTAATATATCAGTGAATTTGATCAAATGATTATGTTTCTATTCATAATCCAGCGGCCACGTTCAGACAGAAGCTCGCCGGCTTCATTCTGCGATTCGTTTACGATAACTTCGGTGTTGTTTGTGTTTCTTCTTCATCTTCATCTTCCTCATCAGAACACCTAATCTCAGTCCAAATAAACAGCAGCAGTCTCGTATTGATTGAAGCCGCTTCCCTCTGAACGCCCCGGAGCGCCTCGCTAATGTGCCGCTATGGTCTTAATGAGAGCCGGGGGGGTCTGACCCCTGCTCACCTCTGTGGGGAACCCTGTAGGGAGGGAGGGGGGGGGGTGAAAGTGAGAGGAATGACCTCATCATCTCTCTGGATTACGACGGAATGTGTTTCTAGCCCTCGTGAAATATATAAAAAGCTTCTCTTCCACCGCAGATGTTTAAAAAACCACAAAAAAACACCGGAAACATCTGCAGCTTCGTGCATCGATGCAAAAACAAATGTTTTTTTTTTTCTTCCTTTTCTCAGTCTCAAACACATTTCAAAAGGAAAGTGCTGCAGGACCATTGGTGTGCATTCATTACAACGTGGCCAATTATTAGTCCACTAACACTCTTTTTAATTTAATAAACAGAACTATTAAAACTGAGTTTCTCCACAAAGACGTACTCCTGAGTTTCAAGGCATTCAAAAGCATAAAGAGAAGGCGGTCCAGAAGTTCATCTCACTAAACATCAAGTCCACTTTTATTTGTGTCAGTTATTAAAATCAATGTGGGCGTACATTAAAAAAGGCCTCTTCCTTCTACCGTGACTCCATTACCTCCCGAGGTCAGCGCGACCTTCCCCTGATCCTCCGATGTGAACTCCCCCATGTAAGGCTCTGAAGGGACGGGCTGCCCAGCCGAGTGTGAGGGAGATGTGTATCCTCTAATTGGACCGGGGCAACTACTGACCTGGGACCAGGCCAAAACGCTCTGGAGCAGCTCGGTCCTTCTGGGAGATGAAAGAGACGGAGAGAGAGATAGAGAGAGAGAGAGAGAGAGAGAGGAACGACAAGACTGGAGGCTGAAGTGTGGGAGGGAAGAGAGAGAGAGGGTAGATTAAGTTGCTGTAACTTTCCGAATGCATTCTGTCTTTGATATTTGTTCCTCTGGGTGCGTTAATAAAAAATGAGGCGTGACGCGGCGTCAGCATCAAAGAGAGGGTTGTTGTCCTTTGATGGAGTCACAGTGTCACATGACCGGCCATAAATCAGAGAGACCAGAAACTCATGTTTACAATGTTTATTGAGGGAGTGAATCAAGAGAGTCATTTATGTAGACTTCTATACAACCAGAGGAGTCGCCCCCTGGTGGTCAGGAGAGAGAATGCAGCTTTAACACGTGAAGAATAGACTTCTATACAACCAGAGGAGTCGCCCCCTGGTGGTCAGTAGAGAGAATGCAGCTTTAAAATGTGAAGCATAGACTTCTATACAACCAGAGGAGTCGCCCCCTGGTGGTCAGTAGAGAGAATGCAGCTTTAACACATGAAGCATAGACTTCTATACAACCAGAGTAGTCGCCCCCTGGTGGTCAGGAGAGAGAATGCAGCTTTAACACGTGAAGCATAGACTTCTATACAACCAGAGGAGTCGCCCCCTGGTGGTCAGTAGAGAGAATGCAGCTTTAACACATGAAGCATAGACTTCTATACAACCAGAGGAGTCGCCCCCTGGTGGTCAGGAGAGAGAATGCAGCTTTAACACATGAAGCATATACTTCTATACAACCAGAGGAGTCGCCCCCTGGTGGTCAGTAGAGAGAATGCAGCTTTAACACATGAAGCATAGACTTCTATACAACCAGAGGAGTCGCCCCCTGGTGGTCAGGAGAGAGAATGCAGCTTTAACACAAGCATATACTTCTATACAACCAGAGGAGTCGCCCCCTGGTGGTCAGTAGAGAGAATGCAGCTTTAACACATGAAGCATAGACTTCTATACAACCAGAGGAGTCGCCCCCTGGTGGTCAGTAGAGAGAATGCAGCTTTAACACATGAAGCATAGACTTCTATACAACCAGAGGAGTCGCCCCCTGGTGGTCAGGAGAGAGAATGCAGCTTTAACACATGAAGCATAGACTTCTATACAACCAGAGGAGTCGCCCCCTGGTGGTCAGTAGAGAGAATGCAGCTTTAACACATGAAGCATAGACTTCTATACAACCAGAGGAGTCGCCCCCTGGTGGTCAGGAGAGAGAATGCAGCTTTAACACATGAAGCATAGACTTCTATACAACCAGAAGAGTCGCCCCCTGGTGGTCAGGAGAGAGAATGGAGCTTTAACACATGAAGCATAGACTTCTATACAACCAGAGGAGTCGCCCCCTGGTGGTCAGTAGAGAGAATGCAGCTTTAACACATGAAGCATAGACTTCTATACAACCAGAGGAGTCGCCCCCTGGTGGTCAGGAGAGAGAATGCAGCTTTAACACATGAAGCATAGACTTCTATACAACCAGAGGAGCCGCCCCCTGGTGGTCAGTAGAGAGAATGCAGCTTTAACACATGAAGCATAGACTTCTATACAACCAGAGGAGTCGCCCCCTGGTGGTCACTAGAGAGAATGCAGCTTTTAGACACTTAACCGCCGGCTCAATACAAACCTGCACTGAGCAGTCAAACTTTATTTAAAACTCTCAGAACTTTATTTTAAATCCGGCTGAATATCGCAAAACCTTTTTCACCTAAAATGATGCACAAGACACTTTTAATTTTGTTTTACATTTGACGTGAAAACACTCAGTCGTGACCTTGACTGATATTTCTGTGCACGTGTGCCAACCAGGCCGAGTTCGAGACGCAGCAACCGGCTGTGATTCTGATTATTAGTGAAATTAAAATCATGTAAACGCAGCAGGGGAGACCGGTTCCTTCCTCTCGGCTGTGTGGGAGTTAATAAGACACTGTTGGGGAAGGGGGGGTGTTGTTGGGATTAATGATACTGGCTGTATGGGGGGGGGGGGGGGGGGGGGGGTGGGGGGGGGCATTCCTGACCTTGGCTCCGGCCCACAGGGGGCTCACAGCGGTGCGGCAGCTTATTTGTGGATATTATCAACGACCTAAAGACCTCTGCTGCTCGACGTGTCTCTCGCTGTCTGTTTCCTCTCCAACGACTGTACCGTGTGGCGTGTGCGTGGCGTGTGCGTGGCGTGTGCGTGGCGTGTGCGTGGCGTGTGAAACCGGTGATGGTGAGGTGTTGCCAGGCGACCGGCTGACGGTGTCTCCTCTCGCCGTCTGCAGGAAGCTGACCCTGTGCCAGGCCCTGACCTTCGTCCTGCTGCTGCTGGCTCCCGGCTGCCCGGCGTCCCCGCAGAGCGTAAGTGTGACCTGCATGCCGCTCGCCTTCATCCCTTACATCGATTGATCAATTAATTGTTTGGTGTATGAAATGTAAAAAAATATATATTATTGTTTTGTTTGTCTCTCTTTCTCTCTCTCTCTATATATATATATATATATATGTATATATATATATACGTATATATATATATGTATATATATATATATGTATATATATATATATATATGTATACATATATATATATATATATACATATATATATATGTGTATGTATATATATATATTTATGTGTATATATACATATATATATATATGTATATATATATACATATATATATATGTATATATATATATATATATATGTATATATATATATATATGTATACATATATATACATATATATTTATGTGTATGTATATATATATAATTATATATATATATATTTATGTGTATATATACATATATATATATATATATATGTATATATACACATATACATATATGTATATATAAATATAAATAAATATATATATAATCATATATATATAATCATATATATATTCATGTGTATATATATAAACATAAATATATATATAATCATATATATATTTATGTTTGTATATATATATATATAAATATATACATATATATATATTTATGTGTATATATATATAAATATATACATATATATATATTTATATGTGTATATATATATATACATATATGTATATTTTTTTAATTGTATGTGTCTTATAGACGACTAAAACTAAATTAGAGTTAACATTTTGACATTTACAGAGGTCGTTGGTATAACCTTTAGGAACAGCTGTTTTGACTAAAACAAAAACAAACAAAGTTATTTTTGCACCATTTATTTTTTCTGCTGATTCGATCCGTGATACGATCTGAACATTGAGTTTTATTATCAAAATAAGTGGAATGTAATATTCTGTGGGTTCATTATTGAGGACACATTGCTACTTGATTCACTGGTAATATATTAACAGTGAATAACGAAGGCCGAACGGAGCCTTTATCTCTATATGTGACATGTTATCACAGAGCTCACGGACATTTATAAGGAGTGAAGTTGCACTCTAGTTTACAGAGGGCCCGAGGTCATTTCCCACAATGCCCCTCTTCCCCCACTCTTTCCTGCCTTTACGCCCTCTGTTTCCTACGAGTTAAACGTTGTCATTAAGATAATCTGTGCAGAGGAAAATGGGCGCGCTCAGGGTTCCCAGAGCAGAAAAATAAACCAATCGCGGCCCTTTTGACCAGCATCAGATGTGAGCGGGGGGGGGGGGGGGGGGGGGGGGGGGGGAGCGTGCTGATTGGATTGTTTTTGCACCGCCGTTTGTCTGCTGATGGTGTTTCGTGTTGGAAGAGGCCTCACAGGAAGTCATCGGTGTCATTAAAGGGAGGTAATGACACCGATGGTACGTTATCGCTCACCTAAGTGGACGTTGTCATGGTGACGTCACCCGTTGGTTTGTGGACACGTGAAGTAAAGTCATTTTCTCAGAGTGACAGTGTGGGCTCCATGGTAACGTAGCTCTGACTGCTGGACGGAAATGCAGTTAAAATGTTAAATATATGAATATGAAAATAATTTACAAATTTACAAATTTGAAAGAATTGTAAATTTACAAACCCCCAAAAAACATTTGAACATTGATTAATTTGCTCATTTGCTCATTTAAATATTTACCAATTTGAAGATTTTGCCATTTGAAAATATTGCTATTTTGAAATTTGAATTTATTACTTTTTATTTTTATTTTATCAAATTAAATTAAATATTTGTATTCCCAGAGCCTCATTGAAACATTATTTCTTTAAAAAACATAAAACTAATTTAAATGTACATCTGTTCACACAAACATACACAAGACACATTAGACAACACACTTTGTTGTCTTGACTGGACTTTTTAAACATAATAATACAATAATATGTGCATGTTTCTTTGCACATTATCAGATTATTTAGATTTATGCTGGAAAGTTTCCAACTGGTGTTACTGGTCTGTAGCTCTTCACCTTTAACTCTCTTACTGGATGCAGTTTGCCTTCAGGGTTTTGTCTCTCTCTTCTCATGTGAGGGAGAAGAGGGGGGGACAGGGGGGGGGGCATTGTAAAGGTCAAAGGTCACTTTCATTAATCTAGAAAGCCAGCCCACCCCACCTCCGACTGTTATCAACGCTAATTTGACCGGCGGTAACACTAATGAGGGCAACCTCAGGGGACCCTGCCATGGAAAATGATGGGGAGTCGTGTGTGTGTGTGTGTGTGTGTGTGTGTGTATGTGTGTGTGTGTGTATGTGTGTGTGTGTGTGTGAGCATATCTGACCAATTCTGTTCTATGAGTCAGTCAGAGTAAATAATTTATATATATATTATCTATATACTCTGTTATATAAAGGTGTAGGCACACAATATTTTATATAATGTATAGTAAAGTAAATGATTTAAATATGTTTTTGAAGATTTTTTAAATTTCTTTTTAAGTGTTTGTGTGCACGTATGAAAGTGTGTTGTGTAAGTGTGTAACTGTGTCCAGAGGAATGTGTTGGCATGGACGCATTATGAGCCAATGGGCCCCAGGGCCCACACATGTAACACCCCCCCCTCCACACACACACACACACACACACACACACACACACAGATTTAAGGAGTTGTTTTGCATCTCTTTGTTGTTGTTTTGCATCTCTTTGTTGTTGTTTTCTGTCTCTTTTTGGTAGTTTTGTGTCCCTCTAGTTTTAATGCTTCTGCGGTTTATAAATCGTTCTTTTACAGCTCGTGAAATAGGAAGATTTGCTTGTTATCTCTCTTTTGTATAATTGTAAAATTGGATAAAGTCTAATTTTTACATTTTTCATGGTCAATATCTTTTTTCTTGAAAAATCAGAGAAATGGAAACTAATTGAGAGATTTAGAATAATGAAGAGAAATAAATTTACTCTTGGCTCTAGTATTTATTATCGTATTTATTATTAGCATATTAATGAGGAAGGTTGCGTGAAACATGGACACAAGCTTGTTTTCACATGTTCTTTTATTCAGTTCATTCTCACATTAGACGACTGTGCAGCTGTTGTTGAGTGTGTGTGTGTGTGAGTGTGTGTGAGTGTGTGTGTGTGTGTGTGTGTGTGTGTGCGTGTGTGTGTGTGTGAGAGCCAACTCCTGGATGACAAACCGGTGGGAACGCTGCCAGTTCCCGTCCTCGAGGGGAAAAACACCCTGGAATGTGTTTAAGGAGCGCCATTGAGAGGGTTCTCTAATCACTTTTATTGTTTTGCTCTGATGGACTTGATCCACCTTCAACTCTCTCAATCCACACACACACACACACACACACACACACACACACACACACACACACACACACACACACACACACACACACACACACGCACACACACATTCAATACGTGTCTCCTCTGTGTCTCAGTCCTGGGTCT
>NC_046968.1:28242296-28267296 GCF_009769545.1 Cyclopterus lumpus
AGCTGCCTGGCGCTCGGTCACAACTTCTACTACAACTTCGGCCGCGTGCTCGACGGCACGCCGTGCGACAAGGAGCCCGACGCGCTGTGCGTCAACGGACGCTGTCTGGTGAGCGAGGCCACGCCGCGACATCGTGAACACGAGTTCACGGTTCACGGTTTCTTCAATACAGCATTAATTTAGTAAATGATGTCTAATAGACCATAAAGCAGGGGGTGCAACCAACATGGCGGCGGCCGTAATCCAAGATGGCGACGGCCAAATCGCCAAACTCGTTTATTTGCAGTTGTTAATTGTCAACGAGTTTGTTTGATCCATAATTCTGTTGTATGACGATCTGTTACATCGTCGGAACAGAGTTAACGGTGCCGGAGGACGTCTTTAAATAGTTATTTTGCCAAGTTTACTTTAAAGTTTACAATGACATAAAATGGGCAGAACCCCCGAACATGAATAATGACAAGCCGACAAACAACCCGTCTGTTTACGCATAAATACACGAGAAACTAATCAGACAACCAGCAGCTGAACGCTGATTGGTGGAAGAAACAAAGACAGGAAGTCAACAAACAAACACAAGACAACAGTAGACAGGGAGCTTGTAAATAAACCGTTGGAGTTATTGCAATCTGCCCAAAAGCTGTCCAGATGTTTCACTTGAAGCCTGAAGATGATGTGACGGCTCTGTGTGTGTGTGTGTGTGTGTGTGTGTGTGTGTGTGTCTGTCTGTCTGTCTGTCTGTCTGTCTGTCTGTCTGTCTGTCTGTCTGTCTGTGTCTGTGTCTGTGTCTGTGTGTGTGTGTCTGTCTGTCTGTCTGTGTGTGTGTGTGCGTGTGTGTGTGTGTGTCTGTCTGTCTGTCTGTCTGTGTCTGTGTCTGTGTGTGTGTGTCTGTCTGTCTGTGTGTGTGTGTGCGTGTGTGTCTGTGTGTGCGTGCGTGTGTGTCTGTCTGTCTGTCTGTCTGTCTGTCTGTCTGTCTGTCTGTCTGTCTGTGTCTGTGTCTGTGTCTGTGTCTGTGTGTGTGTGTGTGTGTGTGTGTGTGTGTGTGTGTGTGTGTGTGTGTCTGTGTGTCTGTGTGTGTGTGTGTGTGTGTGTGTGTGTGTCGTGCAGACCCCCGGCTGTGACTCCATCCTGGGCTCCCAGCAGCAGGAGGACGCCTGCATGGTGTGTGGAGGCCTGAACACCACCTGCCTGCACCACAAGAGCGTGTACCAGAGCGACGGTCTGGAGGCAGGTAGGCGGATCATACCATCTTGTTTTTAATGTCGCGGGGGGGGGGGGGGGGGGGCGGAGGGGGTGTTTCCACGACGCCGTCAGTCATTCGTGTTCAGCCGAGGGAGAGATAACCATGGCAACCCTTTTTTTTGACAAACAAAAGCTTGTTGGCCGCCGTCCAGGAAGAAATCCAGGACACGTCCTCCAGAATTACAGTCGTCAAGAGGTCACAGAGGTCACGCCGTTGGCTCGATGCCAGCGGAGCGTTTTCTACCTCACGGCAAACATGTCGGGAGGAACATTTATTTAGTGGAGACGTACTTTACCTGAAACTGTAACCGAGACTTTGACAAATACAATGAACTGTTTGGCGTTAGAGGAAATCCACGTTCACTTTATCTTCAGCTGTTCTCCGTCTTTGGCGTTCTTCCTTTTGGATTCGTATATTTTAATGTTTCATATGAGACCGTGCAAAGGATCACAGAACCTTTTACGGATCAGATCAGAAGTAAAATAAAAAGGAGAATATATAACTTTTGTATAGAAGTCTATGCTTCATGTGTTAAAGCTGCATTCTCTCTCCTGACCACCAGGGGGCGACTCCTCTGGTTGTATAAAAGTCTATGCTTCATGTGTTAAAGCTGCATTCTCTCTACTGACCACCAGGGGGCGACTCCTCTGGTTGTATAGAAGTCTATGCTTCATGTGTTAAAGCTGCATTCTCTCTACTGACCACCAGGGGGCGACTCCTCTGGTTGTATAGAAGTCTATGTGTTAAAGCTGCATAAAGCAGGGGATGCTTTAGGGCGGGGCTACAAGGTGATTGACAGGTCTCGATGTCACTCCTCCTCAGTTAATATGGTCACTTCCTGTTTACTGGTTGCAAAAAAAAAAAAACATGGCGACGGCGAAATTGCCGAACTCAAAGTTTCTGTTGCTTCAGTCTACAAACCAACGGGTGGTATCACAACGACTACGTCCACTTCTTATATACAGTCTATGTCTTTAACGCACACACACACACACACACACACACACACACACACACACACACACACACAGGGCTGATAGAGGTGGTTTTATTTGGGCGACCTCGGGTGTTTTTTTTCTCCTGCAGCTGCGTTTCACGACTGAAGCTAAAATAAAAATGAAGAAACAACATAAAGAAAACTCACAAGGTCAGACGAGCTCTTAACTCTGACACTTCCTCTCCACGTCGCTCGAGGCCCCGCGGATGAACCTCGTGAATAGTTCCTCTTGGAGACGAGTAACCAGGGGCCACAAAGGGTGGGGGTGGGGGTGGGGGGGGGGGGGGGGGGGGGGGGGGATGCTTTAGGGTGCTTTAACCCTTAAAGACAGAGTGATGTTTTTTTTAAATATGTGTATCTGCTCGGCTGAAGCTTGTTTAGAAGCTTTTTCCTGCCTCAGGTGATGAGTGATGTTCTCATTCAGGCAACGTTAGACATTAGTGGATTTTATTTTGAAGGAATGTGAAGGACCTGCAACATTGGTCTTGTTATTGTGGTTTTGGTTAAAGTTACAATCTCAATTATTTTGTTGTTGTTGTTGTTTTCTTTGGCGATAAGCTGCGATTGCAGGCTTGTTTTGGGGATTTCACTTTCACTTATTTTTGAAGTTTCATCATCTGGAGTTTGTTTGTTCGGCCTTAATAACTGTAATAACGACGACTACGTCCACTTCTTATGTGCAGTCTATGGCTTCAACACACACACACACACACACACACACACAAATGCACACACACACACACACACACACACGCATACACACACACATATACACAAACACACACACACGCTTTGTTTGTTTGGCCTTAATAACCTTTTACTCGTAACGAGCGAAACTATTATTAAATACTTATTAATCAGCATAACGTTGCAATAACCACAGTTATTACGTATTGAACATGAACACTGAAAACCCAACATTTCCTAAAAGCTTTTAGATAAAAAGAAATAATGGGGGACTTTAATTGTACATTTGTAACATTTCCTGATTTTGCTGCTTCAAAATAAAAGCTTTTAATAACTGGGGACTTATGTTGTGAACTTTGAACATTTCCTGATTTTGCCGATGCGAATAAAAAGCTTTTAAATAACGATGTAACGAGGGACCTTTTATTGTGCATGTTTAATATTTCCTTATTTTCCGCTTGTTTAACAAAATAACTGGCAACTTTAATTGTACATTTTTAACATTTCCTGATTCTGGTGCTTCAAAATAAAAGCTTTAAAATAAACAAAATAACGGGGTCACACAAAATTAGCAGATCTTTGTGAGCTGCTTTTCTTCAATAAAGTATACCTTCAGTTTGTTGTTGTTGTTGCTGACTCTTCCTACCTGCAGGGTAGGAAGAGTCAGCAACAACAACAACAAACTTTTATTGTGAAGAATGTACAGGAAATTAAATATGTCTCTTCTTGGCCTCACTTTGCACGTAAAGCTGTTTTCAGTGCAGCACGTTTGTCCCCAGGTTGTAATAAAAATAATAATAATGTGAAGTAGTTAAAAAAAGAAAGAAAGAAAGAAACTCCTATTAAAAGTCGCCCTCTAACCGAGTGTCTCTGTTTGCCAGGCGGACCTTTTGGGTACAACGAAGTGGCCATGATACCAGCCGGAGCCACTCACATCCGAGTCACCGACAACAGCAGGAACTACCTGGGTAAGAAGCAGCCCGCCGGCAGACCTGGCCCGGCTGTTTATGAGTCTCGGCTTCCTGCAAGAAGCCTCACTCTGCGTCGCCGTTAAAGGAGTTCCTAGACCTGCAATAACTTCCTCTACCCGGAGACTGGAGTTCCCATCTGGGTCTCTGGGGTTTCCAGGCCAAGCGTAAAAACCAAGGGCATCTATTCTCATCCTTGTTTATGGGACCGAAATAAAACAGGCGGCTCACACCGTGTGGTCCTGAAAAAAGGGACGCTCGTAAAGGCCTTCCATGCTTTGCGTCTGACCACTGAGGCGAGGCAGGTGAAGGTACTTGTTTCCATTTCATGTCATGGAAAGTCCCTCTTCCACCACCGAGGGCCGATGGCTGCCACATGAAGCCAGCTGGCTTAGTTCTGCTTTTACCTCATCAAGGCCTTCTTATACGAAGAGATAATTGCTAAGTCCCGCCCATCAGAGGCAACCTGGCCTATCAGACCAGTTAGTGACAGTGTGGGCTCCAATGGTAGCTTGATTGAGCGTAGGTTCAATTAGAATTACTCGACTCACCGATCTTGTACTTCCTTCCCCTCCCCGCTCCCTTCACGCCTCGTCCAGCCCTCCAGAACGGTCGCTCCCAGTTCGTGATCAACGGGAACTGGAAGATCAGCATCCCGGGCGAGTACAACGTGGCCGGGACGAAGCTGCTGTACCGGCGCTCGGCGGACACCTGGGAGAGCTTCGAGGTCCCAGGACCGACCAAGGAAGACCTCCATTTAATGGTGAGAGCTCCGGTTGGTGACGGGACGGCTCGGTCCTCGTCTGGTCTCAGGAGCCGCACATCTCGTTGACGTCCAACAGCTTGTTTCTTTATTGTTCTGCCAACATTGTAAAACTTTGTTTGCATGAAAAACAAATGCACCGTATACAAGGCCTCCTTTATTGGCGCCAAAACCAGTAAAAGATAAACACATTCTACTCTCGCACACTGTGCAACACACCGTTAAATAGTACTCCATGTGGTTATCGGTAAGCATTTCACAAGGTAACAAAAACATCAGGTTTGAATCAATATTTAATGGCTTCCATTCAGACCGTGTGCAGGTATTTCACAAGCAGCCCAAACAGCTGTAAGCTATTGCTTCCTCCTGTTGTTGTAGCCAGCCGGTGGTTGAAAGCATCCTCTGAACACTATGGACTCTTTGTTTCCTCCGAGAACGAATGCAACAGCACTCGTGACTTCTTCTTGGGGGGGCCGGCGCTCTGATTTATGGCCAATAACTTGTTAACCCTCGGGGTGAGACGGCCTTTATCTTTGTGAGCCATAAGGAAAATGTGTCATGCATTCAGTCGCTGTGCCTTTTCATTAACCCCCATTTAGTTGAGTTACCCGTAGGATCACATGGGTATGACGACAAATTATAGGGAATAGACATCTGGACCAGTCCTCCCGAATGGTTCCAGTGAGCACAGAAAAAAAAAAAAACAGCAAATTTACTACAAGGAACTGTCATTTAATGTTGGTTCTGACGCCCCCCGTGGACCAAAGTGGTAGTGTTGGTTCTGATGCCCCCTGTGGACCAAAGTGGTAGTGTTGGTTCTGATGCCCCCTGTGGACCAAAGTGGTAGTGATGGTTCTGGTGCCCCCTGTGGACCAAAGTGGTAGTGATGGTTCTGGTGCCCCCTGTGGACCAAAGTGGTAGTGATGGTTCTGGTGCCCCCTGTGGACTAAAGTGGTAGTGTTGGTTCTGGTGCCCCCTGTGGACTAAAGTGGTAGTGATGGTTCTGGTGCCCCCTGTGGACCAAAGTGGTAGTGTTGGTTCTGATGCCCCCCGTGGACCAAAGTGGTAGTGTTGGTTCTGGTGCCCCCTGTGGACTAAAGTGGTAGTGATGGTTCTGGTGCCCCCTGTGGACCAAAGTGGTAGTGTTGGTTCTGATGCCCCCTGTGGACTAAAGTGGTAGTGTTGGTTCTGGTGCTCCTTGTGGACTAAAGTGGTAGTGATGGTTCTGGTGCCCCCTGTGGACTAAAGTGGTAGTGTTGGTTCTGGTGCCCCCTGTGGACTAAAGTGATAGTGGTGGTTCTGGCCCCCCCTGTGGACTAAAGTGGTAGTGTTGGTTCTGGTGCCCCCTGTGGACTAAAGTGGTAGTGTTGGTTCTGGTGCCCCCTGTGGACTAAAGTGGTAGTGTCTCTGAGCACCAGAGTCCTTTTAGAAAACCTCTCATTTTACTGCAGCGGGGTCTGACAGTCGAAACCTTGAAAACCTTGAGATTCAAAACCTTTCCAGGCCAGTCTCGATGGTTTCCATGCGGTCCTTGTGTGCAGGTGCTGGCGACCGACAGGAACCCCGGCATCGAGTACGAGTACTGGCTGCCGCCGGGCCAGTACGCCCTCCACCACGGGAGGAGGAGTCCACTGCGTCAGGCTCATCACAACGACAACTACCTCCCCTGGGATCAACCCACCCCCCCCACCACCACCAGGCCCCCCCCCGTCACCACCCGACCCCACTGGTGTAAGTCCCGCCTCCAGCTTTATTATAAATACATTCATACAGTAGATGAAAGCTTGAGTTTAAAGGAATATCTGGCCACGCCCACAAAAGAGTGGAGGCACCTGTCCGTCTCCAGGTCACAGTTGATTGACAGGTCACAGTTGAGGAATGCAGCTGGTCCATCTGTACACACGTGTTATGAATTCCTTCTTTGACGCTGCGGAGGACATTTTTTCCAACTGATGGACGAAATCTGACCCCCGATGTTGCCAGGAATAGCTTGTTAATTTGTTTTGTTGGGTAACGGAGGTGATGGGGGGGGGGGGGGGACTTTCCAGTCGCTTAATCTGGTCATGATGTCGGTTGCCGGGGAGGATACAATGATCTGTGTGAGCAATGCATGCTGGGTTATGTATTTTATCATTGTTTTGCCCCCTCTGCCACTCCACAAAGCTGTCATCTCCGTTACCATGGCGCCCACGCTGTCACTAAGAGGAAGCTCTACAATATGTGTCTAAATGATATTTACAGAATATATTATTTTAACCAGTTCATCACTTTTACACTAAATGTAAATTGATTGTAAACTCAGATTGTGGATTTTGGTGAGAATTTCGTAGGACTTAAACAAACATATTGTTGACTGTGTGTGTGTGTGTGTGTGTGTGTGTGTGTGTGTGTGTGTGTGTCTCACTAGTTTTAAGGCCTGTGAAGCCGCCCCGCCAATCTCTCCACCAGAACCGCCGGCAGCGCCCCCACCAGCCCGTCCTGCCCCGTCTGGAGCGGGAGGAGAACCACAGAAACCTCCTTCCTCAGCCTCCACCTGGAAGTATGTCCGCCCCCCCCCCCCCCCTAGCCAGCCCCCCCTCCTCAAAAGGTTACTTAAAATGCATCTGTGGGCTCGTTTACTCTGCAGGGCATTGTGGGAAGTGTCGGCGGGTCAAAGGTCGGAGGGAACGCCAGAGACAGTATTGCCAGAAGGACTTCGGTGAGTCCCCTGAACTCTTCTTCTCTCATCTCCCCTGAACGTCTCACCTGAACTCTTCTTCTCTCATCTCCCCTGAACGTCTCACCTGAACTCTTCTTCTCTCTTCTCCCCTGAACTCTTCTTCTCTCATCTCCCCTGAACGTCTCACCTGAACTCTTCTTCTCTCTTCTCCCCTGAACTCTTCTTCTCTCTTCTCACCTGAACTCTTCTTCTCTCATCTCCCCTGAACGTCTCACCTGAACTCTTCTTCTCTCATCTCCCCTGAACGTCTCACCTGAACTCTTCTTCTCTCATCTCCCCTGAACGTCTCACCTGAACTCTTCTTCTCTCATCTCCCCTGAACGTCTCACCTGAACTCTTCTTCTCTCTTTTCACCTGAACTCTTCTTCTCTCTTTTCACCTGAACTCTTCTTCTCTCATCTCCCCTGAACGTCTCACCTGAACTCTTCTTCTCTCATCTCCCCTGAACGTCTCACCTGAACTCTTCTTCTCTCTTCTCACCTGAACTCTTCTTCTCTCTTCTCCCCTGAACGTCTCCCCTGAACTCTTCTTCTCTCTTCTCACCTGAACTCTTCTTCTCTCTTCTCCCCTGAACTCTTCTTCTCTCTTCTCCCCTGAACGTCTCACCTGAACTCTTCTTCTCTCTTCTCCCCTGAACATCTCACCTGAACTCTTCTTCTCTCTTCTCCCCTGAACGTCTCACCTGAACTCTTCTTCTCTCTTCTCCCCTGAACGTCTCACCTGAACTCTTCTTCTCTCATCTCCCCTGAACGTCTCACCTGAACTCTTCTTCTCTCATCTCCCCTGAACGTCTCACCTGAACTCTTCTTCTCTCTTTTCACCTGAACTCTTCTTCTCTCTTTTCACCTGAACTCTTCTTCTCTCATCTCCCCTGAACGTCTCACCTGAACTCTTCTTCTCTCTTCTCCTCTGAACATCTCACCTGAACTCTTCTTCTCTCTTCTCCCCTGACCTCTTCTTCTCTCTTCTCCCCTGAACATCTCACCTGACCTCTTCTTCTCTCTTCTCCCCTGAACATCTCACCTGAACTCTTCTTCTCTCTTCTCCTCTGAACATCTCACCTGAACTCTTCTTCTCTCTTCTCACCTGAACTCTTCTTGTCTCTTCTCCCCTGAACTCTTCTTCTCTCTTCTCCCCTGAACTCTTCTTGTCTCTTCTCCCCTGAACTCTTCTTCTCTCTTCTCCCCTGAACATCTCACCTGAACTCTTCTTCTCTCTTCTCCCCTGAACATCTCACCTGAACTCTTCTTCTCTCTTCTCCTCTGAATATCTCACCTGAACTCTTCTTCTCTCTTCTCACCTGAACTCTTCTTGTCTCTTCTCCCCTGAACTCTTCTTCTCTCTTCTCCCCTGAACTCTTCTTCTCTCTTCTCCCCTGAACTCTTCTTGTCTCTTCTCCCCTGAACTCTTCTTCTCTCTTCTCCCCTGAACATCTCCCCTGAACTCTTCTTCTCTCTTCTCCCCTGAACATCTCCCCTGAACTCTTCTTCTCTCTTCTCCCCTGAACATCTCCCCTGAACTCTTCTTGTCTCTTCTCCCCTGAACTCTTCTTGTCTCTTCTCCCCTGAACTCTTCTTCTCTCTTCTCCCCTGAACATCTCCCCTGAACTCTTCTTGTCTCTTCTCCCCTGAACTCTTCTTCTCTCTTCTCCCCTGAACTCTTCTTGTCTCTTCTCCCCTGAACTCTTCTTCTCTCTTCTCCCCTGAACATCTCACCTGAACACTTCTTCTCTCTTCTCCCCTGAACTCTTCTTCTCTCTTCTCCCCTGAACATCTCACCTGAACTCTTCTTCTCTCTTCTCACCTGAACTCTTCTTCTCTCGTTTCCCACCAGTCTTCCGCGGCCGAGTCCTCGGGAAGCTGTACCGCGGCGAGGAGACGCGCTACGACCTCCAGGTCATCCACACCTACCGCAACGGCTTCCGCCTGGAGCACCGCGAGTTCCTGTGGGTCCAGAACGTGTGCGACTGCCCCGACCTGCGCGAGGGGAACCAGTACATCCTGATGGTCCGGCGCCACATCAACCACGAGCGCACGCTCAACCGCATCCTGCTGGAGGAGGACAGCTACGTGGCGCCCTACAGGCCGCGAGAGGACGAGCTGCTGCGGCCGCTGGAGAGGCTCTGCAGCAACCGGGTGGCCAAGCAGCCTGCGTGAGAGCGTGTGTGTGTGTGTGTGTGTGTGTGTGTGTGTGTGTGTGTGTGTGTGTGAAGCTTTCATCCACTTCCAACGTTTTCCTTTTCTGGACCTTCAAGGCATCACCAGAGTGGCGTCTCCGGAGGAAAGGAACCCCCCAAAGAGACTCCAGGTTTATTTAAGAGCCCGACCAGCTGACTGTACCACGTAGAGCACTTTAGGTGGAAGCTCCTTGTAAACGCAGAGAGAGGAACATTGACCGAAATGGCCTTTTTATCATTTAATTTCTTCTTTTTAAAAAAAAAATATATATATATAGTATTTTTTGTGAGTAAACTTAAAGGAAAAAATCCACCTCAAAACACGCAGACGAACTTTGATCCTATAAAAAAAACATTTTGATTTTCTCCTGCTTGTTTTTCGGGTGAGAGGAACCCGGAGCACAAAGTGCTGCCGCGATGAAGCCGATGGCCAGAACTTAAACCGGAAGTATGATTTAAATGATGAGACTCCAGTGTTTCTCTAAGTTGAGCAACGTGTTTCCATTCCGGTATCGAGCGTGTTTTACTTTCCATCCACCGGACAGCGCCGTTCGGTCAGGAGGACAAAAGCTCTGTAATCTGCCCGGAAACGAAGAAGTCGGCTCGGTCACCTGGGAACGCGGCTATTAAGGATATTAAATCGCGGCTATTGAGGATATTAATAGCCGCGTTTCGTCGTTGTGTATTATTACGCACATTTTAAAGTATAGCTTTAAAAAATCTCTATAAAAAAAAAAAGTGAATTAAAAAAAACTGGATTCAAAAATGCTTTTGCAGAGAAATAGCATAGCAAATATTTAACGCCGTCTTCTCAGATATATATTTTATATATATATATATATATATATATATATATATATATTCATATATATATATATATTTATATATATTCATATATATATATATTATATACATGTATTTATTTGTATAAATATATATATACATATAAATATATATTTATATATATATACATATATATTAATTAATTTATATATATATATATATTTATATATATATATATATATATATATATATTTATATATATATATATATATATATATATATATATATATATATATATATATATATATATATAGAGTCGACGACGACCTCTACTTCTTCTTCTACTCGGTTATTTGACTGCAGCGCCAACTTCTGACCAAACCAGCTGATTCTAAAAGTTCGACAAGCTCGACAATTAAATGGAAACATTTGGAATTTCAGCAGCAAATAAAATACCTCCAGAACCATCATGAAGAACAATAGCTTTAGATGAAATTCTCACCCAGTCCACCTGTGATGTCACCGATCATCACCTCGGAAAAGGTGCAGCTGAACGCAACAAGTTCATTGTGCGCGTTGCGACCAGCAATCAGAGGTGGATTTCATATCTTCGGTGTAACTCGAGATAGTAAAAACACATTGCTTCACAATATATTTATGCATATATAAAGACGAAAAAAAGAAAAAAGCTTAAACCACAACTCATTAACTCGTTTAACGTCTTGCGTAGCGTCCGTTTTGTGGTGTACATTTTTTATAGCGTTGTTGAATCAGGTCTGCTTTTTACGTGAAAGAGATTATGAGTTATACAGTATTTTATTGCGTGGCACTGATTAGCTACAAGTATACTAAAGTATAATTTGACTATATATGTTTTGAGAAAACTTGCAGTCAGTTCTGTGCCTTGTTTTATGCATTTGATATATAACAAACCTCATCTACGTGTGCCAAAAATAATGTCTTTTTTGTACCTTTTTTGACCCACTCTTCTATTTAACACTTATTATAAACATTCACAAACAAAGCAGACAGGAGAACGGCAGCAGCGTTTTTAAGAAAACAATGTATTTACAAAAAAAGCTTCACATCTACAACAAAGGAAAGACTAAATTTAAACTACAGATAGTATAACTGTGTGTATTCATGTCATGACTGAGCTCTTATTATAATATCATGAGGAAGTCGTCACAGACACTCGGCGGAGAAACCAGCACCAGGTTCCTACAACATCCACATGAACGTGTGGGGAGTAAAGAGGTTATTTTAACTTTAACGTCTCACAGGAACACCCAAAATGACTCTGACCTCCTGTAATGTGGTAGAATTACGTGTCCATTTAAATAATTTCATGTTTAGACGACAAAACCACTTGAAATGCGTTGAGTAAGGTACGTAAAAACGTCCCGAACGTAACTTCACATCTCAATACGTGAGTTATCGTACTCATTGACTCCTCCGGTTGTATAGAAGTCTATGCTTCATGTGTTAAAGCTGCATTCTCTCTCCTGACCACCAGGGGGCGACTCCTCTGGTTGTATAGAAGTCTATGCTTCATGTGTTAAAGCTGCATTCTCTCTCCTGACCACCAGGGGGAGACTCCTCTGGTTGTATAGAAGTCTATGCTTCACGTGTTAAAGCTGCATTCTCTCTCCTGACCACCAGGGGGAGACTCCTGGTTGTATAGAAGTACTTATTTAGTTTTTTACTGTTGATGCTCGGAGCAGCCATCTTGGATTTTAAGGTCAGGGTTGTTGGGGTTCATCTGACTTTCAGTGTCTAAATTCCCACTTCAAATTAGGACTTCCAAATCGTTTCCGTGGAAACGGCACCTAGTAACGCGCTCCTCGGAGGTCGCGGTCGTTCCAGGTATTTCTGTGAGATCCCGTTTTCCTTTTTTTTAGCACTGTTGGTTTCAATTGTCTTAAGTTTTCAAAACAGAGTAACACATGCAAAAACAAAAAGAAACAAGTATGTAAACAAGAATCAAGTGAATGACGAGCTGTAAAGAGACAGAAAGCATTCTTTTGAACTCTAAAGGACGCGTTACGTTTCTCTTTAGCTGCCTCTCAGTCCGACTCGGAGCCTCTGAGCGTTTGTGAAGAAAAAAAAAAAACATGCAGAGAAAATACGGAAAGAGAGAAGCTCGTTTTCTACACATGAACAAACCTTTCTTTGGCTTCGGGCTCCGTTGGTGCGTTTACACACCAACCGGTTTTTAATGCACGTTTTACATTTGATATATATATATATTTTTTAAATGCAATAAATTAAAAAAAAAGTTAAATGTTGAAATATTGCATTAAAAGTTTTTATACAACTTTGTTGTGGAGATTAAAAAATGAAGCTTCCTCACAACCGCATGAAACAAACGGAAACGTCTTCTTCTTCTGTGGTGGTACGACGGATCTCCACTTCCTGCTTATCGCACAACGGAAGCGGACGGAAAGAGTTAAAAGTTAACGTTTGGATTGAAAACCCGTCTTGTTGACAAGTAAACAAGACAAAGCTCATAATTGACTGAAATTGTTGCAATTAAAATGGTTTCTGTCTGTAAAATGTCTGGTTAGCACTAAATGAAATAAAGGTCATATTATTATTCTGTGTTATTCAGTCGTTAATTATTAATTAAATTAAATATTACACTGGATTGTAAAGTCCTTCATAAATGCCTATTGGTTTAATTGTTGAGTTAGCTTGAGACACTGGTTAGCAGTTGGTTAGCTTTAGCTTAGCATAAAAGCTGGAAACAGGAAGTCCAAAGCTCAAACGTCCATCTAGCTGCACGTCAACAAACAAGCACGTTTTATATCTCGCCTGTTTAATCTGCATAAAAATCTACACGTTGTGGTTTTATGGGAATTAAATCATCTTCATTTAGCAAAATGTTGAACAATTTCTTTTTGCAGACGACTAGACGAGAGTTGAAATGTATTTTATCGTCGCGATATCCGAAAAATGATGTTCCCTACCAACAAAAAACTGTATTATTGATTACGTTTCGAGGGGAAATGACGTTTATTTTATTTACTTTTATTCACAAATACCTTTACAAACACAGGAGAAACAAGTCAAAGTGCCCTCTTTCTTATTTACCACTTAGTAGTAAGTAGTTTTGCCATGTTTTTTTAAATTTACAACATTAACCACGTGTTTGTTGTTGTTACGATGCAAAGGCCCAAGAACGGAGGAAGTCTTATGATGTGAAATGACAATGTGCATAAATATTTAGTTAATTTCTCTGCTGGCAAACTGATCCTGGGTCAGCGTCTCTTGCGTAATGTCTGAACTCAACACACCCAAAAGATTTGTTCATGATCAAAAAAACGTCGCCTGCCGGAGAGCGGAGGACTAACGGGGGCTTCTGTTTCTCTATTTCAGGGTTAGATTCTCTCCACGTGAAAGAAAACATTATGGGATGTGAGCATCTGATGCAACAGAACAGCGAATATCTAGAATCCTCCCTTCTTATAATATCTACAGTCTACGTAGAGCCAAAACAATATAATATACTACAACAATTAAAGTTGGTAAATGTGTCTGTCTGTACAGCTGCTGAGTGTAAAGTCCATTATTATTATTATTATTATTATTATTATTATACAGAGTGAGAGTTCTGATCCCTTTGGCAATTCATACTGTTGAGTCGAGTCCTCACAGCGGTTTAAATGTCACGGAGCTCTCCGATTGGTCCTTCTCACAGCAGCGCGAGTCTTTGACCTCCGGTGACCTCCACGCCGTCGTCCCAGCGGGTCAGACGGTCACGGAGACGTGGCGTGACGATCCCGCGCCGCGCCGCTTGATGCGCGAGCGCCGCGGCCTGGACTCGGACTGGCAGCTGCACAGAGGGCCCAGCAGCAGCCACAGGTAGAGCAGCACGCACGCCCAGCAGGACGACATCTTCACCCAGAAGGTGGACCAGCTGCCGTGGGTGAAGGTGGTCTCCAGCACGGCCGACTCGTAGCTGGAGTACGACAACGTTTAGAAGACAACAACGTTTAGAGGAACAACGTTTAGAGGACAACAACGTTTAGAGGACAACAACGTTTAGAGGACAACGTTTAGAGGAACAACGTTTAGAGGACAACGTTTAGAGGACAACAACGTTTAGAGGACAACGTTTAGAGGACAACGTTTAGAGGAACAACGTTTAGAGGAACAACGTTTAGAGGACAACAACGTTTAGAGGACAACGTTTAGAGGACAACAACGTTTAGAGGAACAACGTTTAGAGGACAACAACGTTTAGAGGACAACAACGTTTAGAGGACAACGTTTAGAGGAACAACGTTTAGAGGACAACAACGTTTAGAGGACAACGTTTAGAGGACAACGTTTAGAGGACAACAACGTTTAGAGGACAACAACGTTTAGAGGAACAACGTTTAGAGGACAACGTTTAGAGGACAACAACGTTTAGAGGAACAACGTTTAGAGGACAACAACGTTTAGAGGAACAACGGTTAGAGGACAACGTTTAGAGGAACAACGTTTAGAGGACAACAACGTTTAGAGGACAACAACGTTTAGAGGACAACGTTTAGAGGAACAACGTTTAGAGGACAACGTTTAGAGGACAACAACGTTTAGAGGACAACGTTTAGAGGACAACGTTTAGAGGAACAACGTTTAGAGGAACAACGTTTAGAGGACAACAACGTTTAGAGGACAACGTTTAGAGGACAACAACGTTTAGAGGAACAACGTTTAGAGGACAACAACGTTTAGAGGACAACAACGTTTAGAGGACAACGTTTAGAGGAACAACGTTTAGAGGACAACAACGTTTAGAGGACAACGTTTAGAGGACAACGTTTAGAGGACAACAACGTTTAGAGGACAACAACGTTTAGAGGAACAACGTTTAGAGGACAACGTTTAGAGGACAACAACGTTTAGAGGAACAACGTTTAGAGGAACAACGTTTAGAGGAACAACGTTTAGAGGACAACGTTTAGAGGATGACAACGTTTAGAGGACAACAACGTTTAGAGGAACAACGTTTAGAGGACAACAACGTTTAGAGGACAACGTTTAGAGGACAACAACGTTTAGAGGACAACAACGTTTAGAGGAACAACGTTTAGAGGAACAACGTTTAGAGGACAACGTTTAGAGGACAACAACGTTTAGAGGACAACAACGTTTAGAGGAACAACGTTTAGAGGAACAACGTTTAGAGGACAACGTTTAGAGGAACAACGTTTAGAGGACAACAACGTTTAGAGGACAACAACGTTTAGAGGAACAACGTTTAGAGAACAACGTTTAGAGGAACAACGTTTAGAGGACAACGTTTAGAGGATGACAACGTTTAGAGGACAACAACGTTTAGAGGAACAACGTTTAGAGGACAACGTTTAGAGGAACAACGTTTAGAGGACAACGTTTAGAGGAACAACGTTTAGAGAACAACGTTTAGAGGAACAACGTTTAGAGGACAACAACGTTTAGAGGAACAACGTTTAGAGAACAACGTTTAGAGGAACAACGTTTAGAGGACAACGTTTAGAGGACAACAACGTTTAGAGGACGACAACGTTCTGGTTTCTCTACTAAACTAAAAACATCTTTCATTTTTTAGACTAAACAACTAAAATAATAAACAGATATAATTGTTAAACTGTTCACGTTCTTTCTATTATTTACTTTTAATTTGCCTCTGAAAAGAGATTTCAAACCTGTAAAAATATAACGGTTAAATAATAAAATAATAAAATGCTTTGCAACTATTTGGTAGAATTTGACATAAATTACCAAAAGTGTAAAAATAATAATAATAATTAACATTGCAAAATTATACTTCGGAAAAACATTGTGATTTGACGCACAATAAGTTTGTATGTTATTTTAAATTACGCATGTATATTAAAAGTCCCCGATTATTAGAAATGTATTTTGGTCATACTTCAAAAAACAGCGTAATACGGAAAGAAGAAAACAAAAGTTTACGTCGCACCGTTTTGGATGATACAGTTTTGGGATCATATTTAAATATTACCCTCCTCCCCCTCCAATAACCTCCACCCCGCCCCTCAGAAGGGGCCCCAGGGTGACCCTGGACGGGGTGCCCGCGGTGCGCTCACCTGAACCAGTTGGTGAGCGTCATCATGACGTACAGCGAGGCCAAGAAGAAGACGAAGTGGAAGAAGAAGTAGCTGTACGCCACCCGCTGCGTCTCGTTGTGGATGACCTTCTGGCAGCCTTTGCTCTCGTCCTCCATCACAAACGCCTCCTCGGCTGGAGGAGAAGAGGAGGAGGAAGAGGAGGAAAAGAAAAAAGCATAAATGTCTGAAACGCGACGCCGTGTTGGAGATGTTCTCCTCGGTGCTCACCTTCCTCGTCCTCGGGGCAGCAGAAGCAGCAGGTGGCTTTCTGGAACTCGTAGCGGTAAACTTTGATCATCCAGAAGGGGCCGAACACCTCCGCCAGGTAGGAAGCCTCGTTGCTGCAGCGGGGGGGAGGAGTTAGACGTGAGCACACATAATATATAATATATATATATATAACAATAAAGTGCTTCTGTCCACTCACCACGCAAAGAGCACGCAGCAGTACATGATGGCCGCTCCGATGATGGCCACCGCGTTGCCCTCGTTCTGGATGCCGTCTTGCCCCACGCTGGGGTAGCAGACGGTCATGTTCATGCCCTGATACACCACTGGAAGAGACGCAGCGGGTACAACATGCCATGCAAATAGATTAACACAGTATATTATTGTTAAAAAGATGAATGTTATATTTTACTGACGAAGAAAAAAGCTGCGGAATGAATAAAAGACGGCGAAATACACGTTTATGGACATTAAGATTGTATGTAAAAGACCCGCCTCATGACCTAAATTTCTCTTAAATTCACCAATAGTTTCTATACATAACGCCTCATTTGCATATTTAAACATAACATTTCAGAAAACTTGTAATACAAACAAATATTGTGTTAATGTCAGTGATGAAGTGGTGAAGTTTCATGGTGATATCTATGAGGTCATTTTTCTTCCCTATTCACTATGTAGAGTCTTCAACATGTGAAATGTAACTTTAATCTCTTTAAAGGACGTTTTCTCTCAATGAGTTTAGACCAAACTTTCCAGTTTTCACATGTTTACCTTATTCAACTGTTGTGTTGAACCTCAGTAAAAAAGGTGAAGCACGGAGGTCAAGCGTTTCTTCTTTCTTTCTGATTTGTTTCAAATTCCTCTCTTTCTTGTAAAAAAAAAAGGTTCTCAGCTGCTCTCTCTCTCTCTCTCTCTCTCTCTCTCACACTCACACACACACACACACACACACACACACACACACACACACACACACACCTCCAGAAGGTTGTTTGGGCCGGCTGTGGATTCCTGTGTGTGTGTCAGACCTGAACTAATTACATGATTCAGACTGTAATGTATTATATATATACACACACACACACACACACACACACACACACACACACACACACACACACACACACACACACACACACACACACACACACACACACACACACACACACACACACACACACACACACACACACACACACACACACAGGTCAGGAGTCGGCAAGGGAGAGTCAACAAGGTCTACTTGATTGTCATTTCAATTGCTCTCCAGACTAATTATTCTTCTCAGAAACACAAGTACTATTTGTGCGTGTGCGTCTCTCTGTGTGTGTGTGTGTGTGTGTGTGTGTGTGTGTGTGTGTCATGGTGAGGTCATAGAGCAGAATAAGCCTTCCGGGGACAGTCGAGGCAAACAAGGACCTAAGAAGACAGTAAAGAGGATGGATATCTTTGGTTGTTGAAGACACACACACGCAAACACACACACACACACACACACACACACACACACACACACACATCCTAACCTCACGCTTACCCTAAACTAACATTTAGTTTAGGGTAAAACTAAAATGTAAAGACTTGTACTTTGTGACGACGTAATCAGATTTATGTCCAAACAAGACAGGTAAAACACACACACACACACACACACACACACACACAAGCACTTTCTGGAGACGTTAGCATGTCAGGCGACAAACCCCTAAATTAAAGCAGCGGAGAAAAGGAAACTCAGCAAAAGTAGGTGGAAATGTAATCTCACAAAGCAGTAGAGTGTGTGTGTATGTGTGTGTGTGTGTGTGTGTGTGTGTGGACAGTCTCCGGTGGTGAAAAGGTGTTTTTAAAACAGACTGAGTGCATATTTTCTCAACAAGTTGCTACAATGTCCCGCGCTGCCCCGGGACTCTAACACACGCACCTAGTGTACACGCTCACACACACATGACGGCCTCTGTGGATGATGTGTCGGATACAATGGAGACCTGCAGAGTTAAATACACTTAAATAACCTGGAGATTTAATAGAGAGGGGAACTAAAGGTTGGTTCACAGGAACTTCAGTGAGCTTTACAGCATTTATAATGGATTAGTTTCATGGCGGGGGGGAGGGGGGGGGATATCAGTCCTTTAGTTTATTGCTGGTTTATATAGAATGTATTTAGAAAGTCCTTCTTTTTGACAGTTAGTGTCGTTCTCAACACTCTCCTGAGGAAGAATCTCAGACCGTAACTGGACGACATTTTGAAGTTGAGTTCAGCCTTTTGGCCGTCGCCATCTTGTTTTTTTTGGGCAACCAGAAGGCGGAGCTAAGAACAACCGAACGCTGAATGAGACCGAAATGTTCCAATTCACTTGCAGGAAGTGGAAAAATCACTGTGAAAGGGTTCAAAGTTGTAAGATGAAAAAACACAGACAGCTTCCAGACTGGACGACGTCGCGGTAGAGACCTGTCAATCACCTCAAGCCCCGCCTTAAACGAGGTTACCTGCATTAGAGGTATCATAACGATAACGTTATTTTGTGTTGGGCTTTATTTTCATTGACACAACCTTTTATACACATTTGCTTCACCACCAACTGACAGTAAGACATCTCAGGGCCGTGATTGGTTGTTCCTCGTCACATGTCATGCAGAACGGCCCCTCAAGGTGCTTTTTACCTGCTACTAGTTTGCAGTATGATGCAATAAGAAAAACTTCTATCGCAACGAAACGCGTCGCTGGAAACTGTGAAAAAACGTTGTTGCAACGCTCGTCACCGTCACACTTGGCGCACGCAGCCAATCAATCACTCTGTTTTGGTGCCTGTAGATGTAACGACTAGCTCGTTAGCTAGCTCGTTATCTTGCTCGTTAGCTCTTGAGATGTGACTTCTTCTCTGCTTTGTGATTTTTGAACACTGCAAAGTGACTGAAGGACGCCACCACCTGGTGAATCAATTACTGTTTACGTTGGAAGCTTTTTCTGCCATTGAATTATCAATCTACATTCAGACCGTTAAAGTATCTCCAAGTCAAAATACACCAAACAACATATGGGGCACAAACTGTGTTGTTGTTGTGTTGACTTCGACCTCTCCGTGCTGTCCGACCTTTTTATTTCGACTTGTATCTGCTCTCCGGGACGAGCTGTGTGAGAACACACGCCATGATGCTGCCAGGCTGTGATCCTGTGTTATTATGCTGTCAATGGCTGCACGAGGAATGTGCAACAAATATCCTTCTGTCTGCCCTCACCACGGGCCACCAGCCCAGCAGGCAGCATGTCAGAGCACATCTCATCCCAGATTATCTGTGTGTGTGTGTGTGTGTGTGTGTGTGTGCGCGTGTCTTTATTTGCATGCATGCCATTAAGATGTAAACCCCGGATAAGACAGGCCCTTTGACGAGCCTCTGCGCTAATGTCTCAGTCATGTGGAGGCTCTTTGTCTTACCTGGAGCCAACAGGTGAGTCATTATGAGGGGAGCAAATTATAGAAGATTAAAAACAGTGTAAGTGTGTGTGTGTGTGTGTGTGTGTGTGTGTGTGTTAGTGTGTGTGGGCCCGTCAGTCTTAACAGGATGATGAGATGCAAACAAAACACGTTTTGAAACCTTCGACAATTTATCTTGTGGTGAAAATGAAGGAGAGGTTCAGAAGTCTAGATGACTTGTTGTTGTTGTTCTCAAATCTTTGCTCCTGCAGGAAAAATAATAAAATGCGGTTTTAAAACCCAGATATCTGTATGAACATGAGAACCTTTGTTCACACCCTTCACTGTCTCGTAGAGCGCTGTTCTAACCGCATTCCTTCATCACCTTGATATTATGTGTTTTTATCATTGTGGTCGTCATCTAATTCCGTAAAGAGACACAAAACCACTACGAAGACGCACAAAATGACCACAATTAGTCCATCAAAAAGATTCGATCATTACACTTTATTTTACAGCCTCTCTCTCTCATCTGTCCTTATCCTTCTAGATATGCTGCCTTTGACACAGTGAACCACCAGATCCTTATTTCCTCCCTCCAGGACCTGGTATCTAAGGCACTGCACTCAACGACCGCACTTACCGGGTAACCTGGAGAGGATCTGTGTCTGAACCTTGCCCTCTCACTACTGGGGTCCCTCAGGGCTCCTTCCTGGGTCCCCTCCTCTTCTCTCTGTACACTAATTCTCTCGGCTCTGTCATTCGCTCACATGGCTTTTCCTACCACAGCTACGCTGATGACACCCAACTGATCCTCTCGTTTCCCCAATCCGAAACACAGGTAGCAGCACGAAGCTCTGTCTGACAGCTCTCAGTGGATGTCTGCACATTACCTGAAAATCAACCCTGACAAGACAGAACTATTTTTCCTTCCAGGGAAAGGCTCTCCCACCACGACCTGTCCACCACTTTCAACAACTCAGTGTTGGCCCCGACTTCGACTGCCATGAACCTCGGTGTGACACTCGGCAGTCAACTCTCCTGACTGCCAACATTACTGCGACAACACGCTCCTGTAGGTACATGCTGTACAACATCAGGAGAATACGACCTCTTCTCACTCAGAAGGCGGCACAGGTTCTGGTCCAGGCTCTGGTCCAAGTTCTGGTCCAGGCTCTGGTCCAGGCTCTGGTCATTTCACGGCTAGACTACTGTAACTCCCTCCTGGCAGGTCTACCTGCTAAGGCCATCCAAGCCCTGCAGCTCATCCAGAATGCAGCAGCTTGACTGGTCTTCAACCTAAGTTTACCCACATTACTCCGCTCCTCCGCGACCTTCACTGGTTACCGGTGGCCGCCCGCATCCGCTTCAAAACATTGGTACTTGCGTACCGTGCTGCGAACAGATCGGGTCCGGTCTACATCCAGGACATCGTCCAATCTTACCCCCCAGCCCGTTCACTCCGCTCGGCATTTACCATTCGGCTTGTAGCTCCTTCACTTCGAGCTAAACACTCAACAAGTCACGAATGTTTGCTGTCCTGGCTCCTCATTGGTGGAACGAGCTCCCCATTGACATCAGGACGGCAGGAAGTCTCTACATCTTCCTCCAGAAACTAAAAACACATATTTTTTGATGATACCTTGAATAAAAACTGATTAGAACTTTAGTGGCACTTACTTATGGTATTTTTGTAGTTTGGATTTCTTGAAGAAATGTTACTTTCTTGATTCTTGTTGTTCTGTGTTTGTACTCGTGGTTTAATGCACTTATTGTAAGTCGCTTTGGATAAAAGCGTCAGCTAAATGATACATAATGTAATGTAACATGGATTTGGAGTTAGATTAGATTAGTTACCTTTCTCTGGTAATCTAAACCTTGTGGGTTGGATTAGATTAGTTACCTTTCTCTGGCAATCTAAACCTTGTTGGTTGGATTAGATTAGTTACCTTTCTCTGGTAATCTAAACCTTGTGGGTTGGATTAGATTAGTTACCTTTCTCTGGTAATCTAAACCTTGTGGGTTGGATTAGATTAGTTACCTTTCTCTGGCAATCTAAACCTTGTGGGTTGGATTAGATTAGTTACCTTTCTCTGGTAATCTAAACCTTGTGGGTTGGATTAGATTAGTTACCTTTCTCTGGTAATCTAAACCTTGTGGGTTGGATTAGATTAGTTACCTTTCTCTGGTAATCTAAACCTTGTGGGTTGGATTAGATTAGTTACCTTTCTCTGGTAATCTAAACCTTGTGGGTTGGATTAGATTAGTTACCTTTCTCTGGTAATCTAAACCTTGTGGGTTGGATTAGATTAGTTACCTTTCTCTGGTAATCTAAACCTTGTGGGTTGGATTAGATTAGTTACCTTTCTCTGGTAATCTAAACCTTGTGGGTTGGATTAGATTAGTTACCTTTCTCTGGTAATCTAAACCTTGTGGGTTGGATTAGATTAGTTACCTTTCTCTGGCGGGCGGCTGGACAGCGCGGAGAAGGTGAGGTACATGACGTAACAGCTGATGATGGAGGCTTGAAGGAGCCCCGACCGAGGCTGCTCTGCAGAGACAGACAGAGAGAATACATCCCATAATGTACTGGTATTGCCTTCAGAGTGGAACGTTTCCTTTTGAATGGTCAAGGAAAAGGATGAATGGAAATCCTTATAAATGTACCAGTACCTAATAGGTTTATACTTGCTCTATTTACTAGAGTACAGTACTCCAGTAGATGTACTTCTTCCACATCTGTACTCAGTATGTTTCCATCCTGAAACCCAGACATGTGCAGACAAAGCTGGAGTCGACGTTTGGTTCTCAGACGGAGAACCAGATGATATTATCTGACAGTACATCTAATTATTATTATGTGGTTTCAACGGGGGGATGTTTGCTTAGCTGGAGACGGACTAAGTGTTATTTCACCGGCGAGAACCGACGACAGACGAGAGGGGGGCGTGTCTTAACCGACTCACTCTGCTTCACGCACGGCGTGACGGCAATGAAGGACATGAGGCCGCAGAGGCCCAGGTTGATCCACAGCAGGACCTTGTTGAAGTGGCAGGCGATGGGGTGCGTGTAGTACTTGTACATGAAGGTGAAGGCCATGGTGGCGATGGTGTAGAAGAAGAGGGTGGCGCACATCACCGCGAAATACCAACGCTTGTTCTCTGCCGCTCCGGTCAACCTGAGGGGGCAGAGAGATGAAGTGTTAAATGGTCTCTCCTGACCACCAGGGTGCGACTCCTCTGGTTGTATAGAAGTCTATGCTTCATGTGTTAAAGCTGCATTCTCTCTCCTGACCACCAGGGTGCGACTCCTCTGGTTGTATAGAAGTCTATGCTTCATGTGTTAAAGCTGCATTCTCTCTCCTGGCCACCAGGGGGCGACTCCTCTGGTTGTATAGAAGTCAATGCTTCATGTGTTAAAGCTGCATTCTCTCTACTGACCACCAGGGGGTGACTCCTCTGGTTGTATAGAAGTCTATGCTTCATGTGGTAAAGCTGCATTCTCTCTACTGACCACCAGGGGGTGACTCCTCTGGTTGTATAGAAGTCTATGCTTCATGTGGTAAAGCTGCATTCTCTCTACTGACCACCAGGGGGTGACTCCTCTGGTTGTATAGAAGTCTATGCTTCATGTGGTAAAGCTGCATTCTCTCTACTGACCACCAGGGGGTGACTCCTCTGGTTGTATAGAAATCTATGCTTCATGTGTTAAAGCTGCATTCTCTCTCCTGACCACCAGGGGGCGACTCCTCTGGTTGTATAGAAGTCTATATAAATGACTCTACTTCTCTTGATTTATTCCCTCAGTAAACATTGTAAACATGAGTTTTTGGTCTCAATCTCTAGTTTCAAGTCTCATTTAGTAAATTATGGTCATTTAGAGTCAAACAGACCATAAAGCAGGGGATGCTTTAGGGCGGGGCTACAAGGTGATTGACAGATCTCTCTACCAGAGACGTATACAGTGTCTCTACGTCACTCCTCATCAGTCCAAATTTGGTTAATTCTGTTCACTGGTTGCAAAAAAAACAAGATGGCGACGGTCAAAGTTCAAGGCTTCAAAAACATCAGTCTACAAACCAACGAGTGACGTCACCATGACTACGTCCACTTCCTGTACACGGACTTTGCCTTTTCCTTGTTTCCTCACACACACACACCGAACAGTCGGTGACACAGCGAACACACAGATGGCCGATCTGTGTTATTTTGAGCAGCTTGAGTTCAGAGGTCGCCCGAGACAGACGTACGTCTGTCTCGGGCGACCTCTGAACTCAAGCTGAACTAGAGCAACCATGGCAACAGCTGGAGGAGGTAAACAACATCTGGGACGAGTCTGGCCGAACGAATGAGGACACGACGGGGACGACGCACAGAAGAGGATCTTCTTCTTCATCATCATCATCAGAGCCTCTCCCTGTGCTACGTGTCGTTTACTTTTTGAAGAATATTTAATTAAAGCAGAAAAGATCAGTCGATTGACAGAAAATCAATCCCTGTAATAACATTAAAAATATATATTTTAATGAATTTCATGATAATATTGTTACTTCTCAAATGTCAGGACTTATTTTCTAGTTTCTAGTGTTCTATAATGTTATTGTTTTTATTATTATTGCTGATTATTTAGTCTGATATTTGTGTATTTATGCTTTAATATTTATTTTATTCCACCCTATTAACATTTTACAGTTTTCTCATGATCAATGTATTCAGTGTTGTGCTTTATTTTGTTATTTTCTTAATTCCTTCCTTAATTTGGTGGTCATTTTATCTAAATTGTTTCCACATTTCATGAAGTCCCACGTCGTGATTTACACTCAATATACAATTACACATGCAGCGATAATAATGGTTTATGCCAACGACCCTCTCACTCACCAGTTCTTGTTCCAGGTGTGCGCGAAAGCTGTGATG
>NC_046968.1:28272296-28282296 GCF_009769545.1 Cyclopterus lumpus
AAGAAGGAAAGAAAGAAAAAAAAAAGGAAGAAAGAAAGAAAGAAAGAAAAAGAAAGGAAAAAAAAGAAAGAAAAAGAAAGGAAAGAAAAGAAAGAAAGAAAAAGAAAGGAAAGAAAAGAAAGAAAAAGAAAGGAAAGAAAAGAAAGAAAGAAAAAGAAAGGAAAGAAAAGAAAGAAAAAGAAAGGAAAGAAAAGAAAGAAAGGAAAGAAATAATATTTTTCAAGCAAAAATCATTCAGGGATAAATTATGCATCGTTGTTCATGAATGCTGGTGAATCCAGATATATTATTATTATTATTATTATTATTATTATTAATAATAATATAACTCATCACATGCAGGAGAAGAATCATGTGCATCAAAACAAAAATATTTGATCAGATTAAACAGATTAAAAAAGGGACAGTTTGGTCTCCATCGATTGAGCTTTATTATTTATTATTTAGTTTTATCTGGATTGCATCATCATTCTGCATCACTCTGCTGATCCTTCAGCGTCTCAAAAACGTTGCCAAGGAAATAAAATTATTGTCTGTCTGTTGACCTTTTCTCTATTCTTTGATATCATTTATATTTATGCTTTTCTTTGTTTCAATTTCCTCTGTAAAGCTCTTTAAAAATTGATTTAGTTTATTATTTACACCCTGGCTGCGTTACATTACATTACATTACATGTTAATGTTAAGCTGTATGATAACATATCCTATAATAGGATATAGAAAGTTACATTTTACAGACTGAACAAACCAGTTTCTGTGCCGATTCAAATGATAATAAACATAAACGAAGCGGAAAAAATAAACAATCATCTATTTTTAAAACCTTTTTGCAGACAGCCTGTCTAATGGCTGCACATGTCTGGCCTCGTTTTAATCCGGCATGATGGATTAATATCGGAGCATATGCAGGATATAAAAGTTGTTGCAGCGGCCTCAGATCTGCCATAAGCATAAAATAATGATTTTAAAAACGGCGACTGAATCCAAAATACTTCAAAGGGCCGGGTATCGGGTCTGATGCGATCGCCACAATAACACTACAATAACAAAACGATGATAATAATAATAATAATAAGAGGAATAATCAGTCATTTTAGTCATTTCTTAGTCATATCATATTTCCCAGACTCTCTCCACTTGTTGGTTCGTATGATTATTCGACCTCCCGCATCTTTCCGAGTATGGCAGCCGATAATCTGGGAGCTAATCCCGCATGAATCACACGCAGCAGCCGTGCAATCCACCGTCCACGCAGCAACGTGTGAATTCACATTGAAGATGGATCTGTGGGTTGATTTTGGCTCATCGGCACCGCGACTCCAAACACTCGCCGCGGCCACTAGGTGGCGATAAAGCCTCCGTCAGCGATGTGCGTCAAATGCCAACGAAGAAGAATATCCGAGCGTGCCAAAAGTATTTGGTTATGAAAAGTAAACTATTTCTTGGTATTTAAGTCGTGTGTGTGTGTGTGTGTGGACGAAAGACGAGCTGGAACTTCTGCTTCGATGTCGGCCGATGAAAGAACGAGAAAACGTGGATCGGGCGACTAAAGTCACGGACGGGTCAACGCAGATACAAAGTAACGAAAGCGTTCGTCCGCGTGAACTAAAACTCGTTAGTTCGTGGCTCGAAACGTAGAAGAAGGTAACCAATCAGTCCTGGAAGCTGCCACCTGTTGCTAGGCGACGAACGACCCCCCCCCCCTTCGTGTCAACAGATGTCCGTCGTTTCCGTTCAAATTGGTCACAAAGTTAAAACAAATAACGCCGCACAATGACGATCCTTCCCCCCCGATAGGCAACACTTTATTAATAATATAATACAAATTAGTTGAATATACAACGTGCATTATATCCCTGCACACTTAATCATCCGTAGTGCACACTACTTTAGCAAGAAGCATTACACTTTAGCATGTTAACAGTGTTTATGGTTCTCTTCCATCAAGTGAACGCGAGCTGGAGGGAAGTTACGAGATGTTTGGTCACAAAGTTTCTGGATGAAATCAAAAGTTCGTCCTGAGAGGAAGACGAGCGTCTGGACCGACCATTAAGTCCTCTATAAGTATGTATAAATATGTATAAATATGTATAAACATGTATAAACATGTATAAACCCATCCAGGTCTTCATTAGTCCACACAAAGACCTTCACCCAGGAGACCGAGTCCATGTGAAGTGTTACGCAACCGGTGTCCGTTAGCTAGGGAAGTTACGGGAAGAAGCTAAGAAACATAGACTTATCTTTTCCTAAACCTAACCAACTATTTTTTTGCGTGAGTAAACTTAAACTTAACCCTAAGCAAACCTTCATTAGAAGTTTATTTTGAAAAGACACCGACACGCCGTCCCCGACCAGCGTGTCCACGGTTTGTCTCAAATTAAAAGTTATTTAATGTGCGTTTTTTTTTTTCCTACGAAAGTCCAGCAACAAGTTGGCAATTGCACGCTTGGTTAACCCTGACCCACTTTTCAAAATAAACTTCCATCTACCCAGAAAACCACTTAGTTAGGTTTAGTCAACAAAATAAAAGGAAATGATCGTCGTTTGGGTTTTTAAATAACTACCGAAGTGTCGTTACCGAAGTACGCGATTTACGTGACGAATCAATCGACGCTGACCGGGAGTTTCACACTCGGCACGAACAGCTGAAAATCAGGTTTGTTGGACACGCCCACTGCCCCGCCCCTTTTGCGGCCTTTATACTTCCTGGTTTCGTCATTGCGTGGATAACAAACCAATTGATTTATTGGGATATCTATGATTTACGGCGCATTACTTTTCTCGTAGGTATCGCTACGAGTGCCCTGACGCGTCCAGAAGTGACGTTGGAGGGTCACGTGGAGCGCCGTCGTGTGACATTTCTCTCCTCTTCATCTTCCTCTTCCTCACCGTTGCCCCCGGCGACCAGTTCCTTCACGCCCACCGGCCGGTTTATTTAGACTGAAACTCTCACACGCAGCCGTCCCCGCCGCCACAAATACCAAATGTGGATTAATCCGCCTCTAAAAATAGTCCCCGACGAACGCACTTTTCCTGTTTCTAGTAACATTTGCCAAAACCTCCAGTGACCAGCTGGTATCTGGAGCATTTCAAAAAAACAAACATATTAAGTCATCTACTAATAGTAAATAAACGCTTTTGTCTTAAAGCTCCGGCGCTCTCACCTGATAGGCCACCATGTTGAGGAAGTAGTTGTAGGCGCCGCTGTGGTTCATCCCCTGACCGGCAGACATTGTGCCTCTAAACTGCTTTTCATCGGCCGCGTCGACGACTCTACATTTGGCCATGAACGTCCGGCTCAAAGCAGGTTTGTTTGTTTTTCCTTCTCAGCTTTTCTTTAAAGATGGCATCCTCACATCCTCACCGAGGAGCCCTCCCCCTCCCCCCACCCCCCACCCACCCACCCTCCCCACCCCCGGGTGGGGAACACGACTTCTAACGGGGGCCTGGCAGGCAACAGGGGAAAAGAAAAAAGAAAAGTGAAAGAGCTCCAAGCAGGTTGCTTCCTACATGCTTCAATATGCTGGATTAGCGGTGGAATCTGGTCCCGGCTCGGGGCCTCCCTGTGGGCCGAGAGCCTGGTCTCAGATCAGCCTGGTCTCAGATCAGCCTGGTCTCAGACCAGCCTGGCGGGGGAAGACGCCGTGTTTCTTTCGCCCATTTCCTGCGTGCTCCGGCTCTGTGTCGGGTGCTGCCAGAAAAGAGGGAGAGGTGGCGGTGGTGGTGGCGAATGCCCAGGGTGCCCTCCCCCCATCCTCCACCCCTCCTATACCCGGTCAGATTAGGCAAAGAGTCTGTGAGGGGAGGAGGGAGGTGGGGGGGGGGGAGGACAGGGACCATGTGTCAGTCCCATCTGTCCCTCCCCTTCCCTTCCCCCAGCGCTGCACAGACGCCACGGCACAGTGGGATTGGGCAATACTCCTGTTTAATCCAGATTTACAATAATTAAACAATTAACCCCCTGTGTGATTTCTAGATGCCTGACACCTCACAGACCCCCCCCCCCCCCCCCCCCCCCCCCCCCCCCCACCCCCCCCACCCCCCATCTCCAGACCTGGTCCAAGTCCGGGTCCTCGTGTGCCGCTCACGGGAAAGAGGCCACGTCCATAATCCCAGAAGCGGTGAAGTGGGTTTTAGAGAAGCCACGCGGCTTAATAATAGAAAGGCTGATGGGGGGGGGGGGGGCTTTAATGGAGGCCAAAACACACAAACAGGCAGAGAATAAACGGAGCTGCGTGTAATATTTGAGCTTTCCAAATGAGTTGCATGTTTAATCTGCTGTTATCATAAAAGGGTCTGCTGGCGTGATGCATTAGATTTAGAGTTTTTAAAAGTATTTACGTTTATATAAATACAAAAGTATAAATATTTACAAAAGTGCCTCAACTCTGGAAATTAATCCAAAAAAAGTTTTCACTTCCTGTTCCGTCGTCTCAAGATCCATGTGTGTGTGTTTTTGTGGTTAAAAGTCTGAAATCAGTTCTGCTGAAGAGACACCTTGAGACACCCCCTGAAACACCTTGAAACACCCTGAGACACCTTGAGACATCCTGAGACACCTTGAGACACCCTGAGACACCTTGAGACATCCTGAGACACCTTTAGACATCCTGAGACACCTTGAGACACCTTGAGACACCCCCTGAAACACCTTGAAACACCCTGAGACACCTTGAGACATCCTGAGACACCTTGAGACACCCTGAGACACCTTGAAACACCTTGGAACACCCTGAGACACCTTGAAACACCCTGAGACACCTTGGAACACCCTGAGACACCCTGAGACACCTTGAGACATCCTGAGACACCTTGAGACACCCTGAGACACCTTGAAACACCCTGAGACACCCTGAGACACCTTGAGACACCCTGAGACACCTTGAGACATCCTGAGACACCTTGAGACACCTTGAGACACCCCCTGAAACACCTTGAAACACCCTGAGACACCCTGAGACACCTTGAAACACCTTGGAACACCCTGAGACACCTTGAAACACCCTGAGACACCTTGGAACACCCTGAGACACCCTGAGACACCCTGAGACACCTTGAGACACCTTGAGACACCCCCTGAAACACCCTGAGACACCCTGAGACACCTTGAAACACCTTGGAACACCCTGAGACACCTTGAAACACCCTGAGACACCTTGGAACACCCTGAGACACCCTGAGACACCTTGAGACATCCTGAGACATCCTGAGACACCTTGAGACACCTTGAGTGTGCGTCTCGTGGCTCCATCGGGGCCCAAAATGACTTTTCCCCATTGACTTCTATTGGGGAAAGTGTTAGGGGCGGGGCTAAAAGAAGCGCTGGTGCAACAAGCTCCGCCTCCATGAATACGTAAGTCATTTTTCCACAAGGAAGTTGAACGCCGCCACAAACTTTGCCTCCAGTTAGACATTTACAAATGAAGGACAACAAATTAAAATGAAAATGTAATATATAAATTATATTAATTTCATTAAATTATATTAATTTCTGGGATGGTATACTTTCTGTCCTGTTTCATACCTGAGACCCATGAAACTGTATTAGAGACCTAGAACCGGCTCAAGGCCGACGCATCACATCACAAACACTTGGCATACCATAATAGTTGAGACCCCGGTGATGGAGAATCTCACTTTTACCCTTTATTGGGTTTTATTTCCCTTTTTAATCTGAACAAAGATGAGGAAGTAAAATGAAAACCTGTGTGGGTGCACGAGGAGGGAGTCAGACTAGATTTGGGTCGGCGGGGCGGAGCGTCGGGATAATCCTCTCGGGTCACGACGACCTTCAGACGGGACATCGAGTCGGATAATATTCCCTCTCAGATAATCTGACCTGCTGACCTTTTAGCCAGATATGCTGGCATTGACGTATATAAATGAAATATCCTCTTAAATTATTAATAATAGTTGTTAAATTGTCAAGAAAATAGACCAAATTGAACTGACTCGTTGCCCATAAGCCTCGTGGGATGTGAGCGGTGCACTATCCAAGTGTACCTGAATGCACCGCTCAGAGAGTTGTGTTCAAAGGAGTGAAGACAAGAGAGAGCGAGTGATGACGTCACCGTGAACAAAGAGCTTCCAGGAGAGGAATCGAACCCACGACCCCGAAGGTGGAGCGAGAGGGCCGAGCGACAGGTGCAGGATTGTGAATACACTCCTGCCTTCAGAGACAGTTGTTGTTGTTGTTGTTGTTGTTAAAACAAGCAGAAATAAACATTAAGATGTGACTCATATTCTGTCCGACGCATCAACCAGAAAGTTCGTTATGAACACGAGTTCCCAGTGGCATTCCTGGGGGCCCTCTCTCTCTCTCTCTCTCTCTCTCTCTCTCCATTTCACTCTCTCTCCCTTTCACTCTCTCTCTCACTCTCACTCTCTCACCCTCCCTCTCTCTCTCTCTCTCTCTCTCCCTTTCACTCTCTCTCTCCCCCTCCCTCTCTCTCTCTCTCTCTCTCGCTCTCTCTCCCTTTCACTCTCTCTCTCACCCTCTCTCTCTCTCTCTCTCTCTCTCCCTTTCACTCTCTCTCTCCCCCTCCCTCTCTCTCTCTCACCCTCTCTCTCTCTCTCTCGCTCTCTCTCTCTCTCACTCTCTCTCACCCTCCCTCTCTCTCTCCCGCTCTCTCTCTCTCCCTCTCTCTCTCTCCCGCTCTCTCTCTCTCTCTCTCTCTCTCGCTCTCTCTCCCTTTCACTCTCTCTCTCACCCTCCCTCTCTCTCTCTCTCTCCCGCTCTCTCTCTCTCTCTCTCTCTCGCTCTCTCTCCCTTTCACTCTCTCTCTCACCCTCTCTCTCTCTCTCTCCCTCTCCCGCTCTCTCTCTCTCTCTCTCTCTCTCTCGCTCTCTCTCCCTTTCACTCTCTCTCTCACCCTCTCTCTCTCTCTCTCCCTCTCCCGCTCTCTCTCTCTCTCTCTCTCTCTCTCTCTCTCGCTCTCTCTCCCTTTCACTCTCTCTCTCACCCTCCCTCTCTCTCTCCCTCTCTTGCTCTCTCTCCCTTTCACTCTCTCTCTCCCCCCCCCCTCCTTTCTCTCTCCATAATTACTGCTGCCTTGTGGGAGAGGAAGACGTGCCAAAGAGGGCGAACAATAAAAAAAAAATTATGGGATGTTAGAGCCGCTCGATCTATAGTTTCAAAAGGATTGCGCAACAACAGTTGGCTGAAATCCAAGAAATAAAATGGAGAAGAAAAATGATCCATTCATCCGTCACGTTGGAGTCTCTCTGAGCGGAAACATTGGGGCGACGGTTAGCGGCCATTGTTTAGGTTGTTGTTGTTGTTGTTTTTAAACCTGTTTTGAATGTATGTCAACTTAAAAAGAAATGAGAGTTGTTCTTCAGTCATAACTTTAACGTGACTGAGTGCACAAGCTGCACATATTCATGAGAAGAGTCTGAAGAACAGGCAGAAACATGAATGAATGAATGCTTGTTTGTTTGTTTGTCACACAATGTGTTCACATTTATTATTGCTGTTGTTGTCATTAACAACCAGCTGTTGTTTCTACTGATAGAGGGGTAATAATTATGATTTTATGTAGTTTTACTTATATCAGTTCTCTTCTTCAAGATATTACTTTTCCAAAATATCAAAGACCTTTTTTCACATGTCTGTGTTATTTATTTGTTGAAGCCACTAGTTATATATATATACTATATATATATAACTATATAGTTATATATTATATATATATACCGTATATATATATAACTATATAGATATATATATATGGTTATATATTATATATATATATAGAACTAACTATAGTGTTATATATCTAGTTATATATATATAAATATATAGTTATATATATATATAAATAATAAGTGTAATATCATATGACAAATTGTATATAATATATATATAGATATATCTATATATCTATATATTTATAAAATATATATATATAACTATATATATATATATTATATATATACCGTATATATATATAGTTATATTTATATATCTATATCTATATAACTATATAGATATAGATATATATAACACTATATACATTATATATATATAACTCTATATATATAGTGTTATATATATAGTTATATATTATATATATATATATATAGAACTATATATTATTATAGTTATATATATAGTTATATATATATAAATAATAAGTGTAATATCATATGACAAATTGAATATATATATATAATATCTTTATCTTCTCGTCCTCATGCACCATAATAACACCACCTCCTGCAGGGTCTCTACCTGAGTCCGCAGCCGGCCTCTCGACATCGCGCCGGTCAGTCGTACAACAGGATGAAGGGGTCGCTATGACGACAGCGATGCGGTGCCATCCCTCCTCCGTCTCCTGCCGCGACCACGCATCTCCCGGAGGAGGAAGCCGGTTGGGAAGAGGACGCAGGGTTTCCAGTCTTCTTCTTCTTCCTTTAAATCAGATTATTGGTGGAGAAAGAAAAAAATTAATGTATAAAAAAAGCTCAAAGGGCCCGAAAAAGGGCGTGTAGAGCGTTGCAGTGGTGGAAGGTCTGTGGGCGTTAAAGAGGTAAACCTCTTACAGACAGGAATAGAACGAGGAGGAGCAGGACTGATGTATTGATCCAGACAGTTGAACGCCCGTCCTCTCAGACACACTTATCAATACATCTTGAATCTATTCTTTTTTTAAATTAGCAAATCAGATTTAAAAGCCTTGACTTGGCTCCACGTGTTTTTATTGTTGCAACTAACAACAACAACACATTGTTTTATTCTGAAGTTCACTCCTCGTGTTTTACTTCCTGTTTTCTGGAGTTTTCCCACATCTTTGAGTACATATATATATATATATATATATATATATATATATATATATGTACTTTATACCGCTTAGTTCCTGTTGTGGGTTCGTCATCGTTGCTGTTTGGGAGTTGTGTTACCTGCCTTCCTGTTTACATGATGTCTGTCTGTCTATAAACATGTCTGTCTGTCTGTCTGCCTGTTTATAAACATGTCTGTCTGTCTGTCTATAAACATGTATGTCTGTCTGTCTGCCTGTCTGTCTGTCTGTCTGCCTGTCTGTCTGTCTATAAACATGTATGTCTGTCTGCCTGCCTGTCTGTCTGTCTGTCTGTCTGTCTGTCAACATGTATGTCTGTCTGTCTGCCTGCATGTCTGTCTGTCTGTCTATAAACATGTCTGTCTGTCTGTCTGCCTGTTTATAAACATGTCTGTCTGTCTGTCTATAAACATGTATGTCTGTCTGTCTGCCTGTCTGCCTGTCTGTCTGTCTGTCTATAAACATGTATGTCTGTCTGTCTGCCTGTCTGTCTGTCTGTCTATAAACATGTATGTCTGTCTGCCTGCCTGTCTGTCTGTCTGTCTGTCTGTCTGTCAACATGTATGTCTGTCTGTCTGCCTGCATGTCTGTCTGTCTGTCTATAAACATGTCTGTCTGTCTGTCTGCCTGTCTGTCTGTCTATAAACCTCATCAGTCTGTCACTACATTATCATTGATTTAATAATGATAAAAAAAGAAATAAAACGTGTCTGTTACAAAAAAAAATAATGCAAATCATGACAACAAACTAAATGTTCATTTTTTTATATTAATGTTTAGTAAACTCTAGTTTTGTTGGATATTCTTATCTTTGGATTCTCAGCACATTTCCCACAAGTTCAGGGTTTAATTACACGAGGTGTCGGTTCGTTGACACTGCAGGTTATTACATTATTACTTTCAGTGTTAATGTGTGCTATACTTGCTAAGCTACATGCTAATCTGTGTGTGTGTGTGTGTGTGTGTGTGTGTGTGTGTGTGTGTGTAAATGTACATTTCCCTGTTGGCGGTAATATAAAGTTGTATTTTTTGTTTCGTTGTGGGGTGAATATAAATATGTCCGGTCCAGTTTCCCTTCTTGTTTATTCTCTGTGGTGCTTTTAATTAAAACAGTGAAATTGAGTCTCATCTTGCTATGAAAATGACTTTCAGATCAAATAAGATAACTTTATTGATCCAGAGGGAAGTTGTTG
>NC_046968.1:28287296-28307296 GCF_009769545.1 Cyclopterus lumpus
GCCAGCCTGAGGACGAAAAAGAAACGGCGCCGCGGTCAAAAGAGCAGCGCCGCGGCGTTCGGGCCGATAAACGCCTCAGGTGACCCGTTACCTCTCCTCCACGTCCTCGGACACGCGGTTGAGCAGACGTTTGAGACGCGGGTCGGAGACGTCCTCCTCCTCCAGCTCCAGCTCCGCCTCCGCCTCCTTTCCCTTCTTCACGAACTGGAAGTCCTCGTCTTCCTCGTCGGACGACTCCATCGGCGCGTAGTCGGGCCGCTTCCCCGACACGTACCGCTTCACCTTCACCTTCTCCATGGAGAGCTCACCTGGAACCAGAGACGGATGAGATGATGACGACCTACACGCATCTATAAGGACCGACTAACGAACTGTGTCGAGTTCATGACGTTACATCGGCTGTTGGCACCGAGTCAGAATTCAGTCATAACTACTCAAATATTTGTATTCCCTTTTGGGATGCAAGTTTAGTCATTAGTTCTATAAAAGTAATCTGCAATGCCAAAACTATTTGCTGGTACCAGGTTCTCAACAGTGAGGACATTGTAAATGTATTTATCTTTGGATTTTGAACAGCGTGAACTTCAAAATCACCGCGGGCTCTGGGAAAATATTATTTATAGTTATAATAAAAAAAGAACTGTTAGTTGAAACCATAAACATCCCATATTGTTGTGCACCAGCTCAGATCCACGGAACAGGAATATCAACAAACACAAAACAAAAGCAAAGCATAATAGAACATAGAAAAATGTACAATAGAATATAAAAATATTAAACAAATACATAAAAATGTTTATCTGTTTATTCATATATATGTACAGTTAAGTGCAGGAATGTGCTAAATATTGTCTAAATGTTTAATGTAATCAAATTAATGTACACTTTAATTTAGCTTAGTATGTTTATAATGTTAAATGTGTTGAAGGAAGGCCTTTGTGTTGTTGTATCCTGTGAAGTTTATTAAAATACTTTTGCTCCTCCAGTTCACTAAATAACAAAACGTTTCTTCAAATCTTTAATCAACTTATTCTTTAATCTCCTGCATACTTTCAGCTACAGACTCCATTTAAACTTGAACATGTTGACAAAAGCTTCAACTATTAACGTAGCTTTTTGATATATTATTTTAAACGTGACATTAAACTGTCACATTTGAATATATTATGGGATGTTCAGGCCTTTTCTTTTTTTTAATAATGTGTGTAACTTCAGTATTTTCAGCTATCTTTATAAATATTTCAGCTTTCCAACGCATTCTCATCAGGAAATGCATTTTCTACATACGTTTCTTTTATTTCCAGATGATTGTTGTTGGTTTTAGCATTGGGGTTGCGCTAAGCTAAGCTAAGCTAGCTAGCTAGCTAACAACTATTACCTTTCTCGTTCCGGACCGGAACCGCCCCGGCCGTGGACTGGATGGGAGGGAGCTTCATGTTGAGGGCCTCGCGACTCGACATGACTGGCTGGTCGGCGGTTTCACCCGAAAAGCACGTTTAACAAAAACAAAACGTCTTTTCTTTTTTACTCGCAGAAAAACGAGCTCGAAGCTGCTTCCAGTCAACCGGAAGTTTAACTGGCCGAAGAGCACGAGAACCGGAAGTATCTTCTTCCTCGTCTGCTTTTACAGGACAAGTAAGTGGTTTTATTCCGACATATATTTCCTCCCCAGAAGAAAAACACATTAAGACAATTTAACTTTTTAAACCACTTCTGAACTAAAGTTGACTAATTATCGTCAGTAAAAAAAAAATAATAAAAAAAGGAGATTAAAGCTAAATGTAGATATTATGCACAACATCGCCCTCTGGTGGCTGACATCACTGATATATATTGATATATTGATAGATAGAATCTAAAAATAAAAAGAATACGACTGGAAATAATATTTTTTTTGTAGATTAATCAATTGATTATTTTCTCAAAAAAATTACTGGTTATTTGTATAAATTCACAGTTCTTGAATTAACTTTTACTAGTCCCTCATAACTAAAGCCGTCAGGTAACTGTAGTGAAGTTAAATGTACAATATTTCACTCTGAAATGTAGTGCAGTAGAAGTATGAAGTGAAAGAAAATATTCAAGTAAAGTACAACCACCTCAAATTTGTACATAGTTGAATAATTTGATTAAATATACTTTGTTACATTCCACCTCCTATAGATAGATAGATAGACCATAACTACTGACACTAATAGTCATAAAAACTCAACTCTAAACAGAAATTAAAAACCAGTGACCACACAGCTGTAAACGATATGATTTATTTCTGTAATTTACAAGTGAAAAACTATGTTATTGGTAGTCGGGCTGCTCTCCACCGTGTCGTCAGAGCTGGACCCCCCTCTGTCTGAACAGCTCCTCCAGCTTCTCCTCCAGCGCCGGGTTGGTTCCTTTCAGGCCTCTCACCACCTCGCGGGCCCAAACAAAGTACTCCTGCACCCGCTCGGCTGTCCAGCCTGTAAAATATTAAACCACATAAAGAACGTTTTATCTCACGACTGTCGTGTCTTCTAGTGCCCTGAGAGTCCTGCGAGGTATTTATTGATAGCTCTCTGAAAGGAACCTCTTCTATACTGGTTAGTGCAAATAGCATAGTTGTCTGCAGTCACTTGGATGCTAATAAAAGTCGTTATGACACAATGAACCACTGAAATAAATCTCAGGTGACAGAAAGCGAGCGGGGAGAGTGACGGAGAGGTTCTGACCTGCCGGTGTGCTGCGAATCAAGTCCCTCAGATTGTACAGTTTGTCGGCCAGTTTGACCAGCTTGGCTTGGCCGCTGCAGAGCGGCGCGTGTTCCACCTGCTGGCGCTTCCTCTCCTGCTTGGGGAGCCTTTTGTCGTCCGTCACCTCCTCGACGATACGAGCCACGATCGGCCCGAACGCGGCCTCGAGCTCGGCGAGCGAGGTGTCCGTGTCCTCCACGGTGTCGTGGAGCACGGCGGCCTGCAGGGGGAGACGGGACGCCGGCTCAGTGACACAAAGAGAAGCGCCGCAGCTCAACGTTTAAAAACCCCTCGTACTCACTTGTAAAACCTCGATGTCTGTGACGCCTCCTTCATGGCTGAGGATTCTCGCCACTCCTGAGAAGTTTAAAACCGTTGAAATATTGAGAGATAAATGTACAATTAACACAAGGACACAACTGGAAAACATGTATTTTTAATTTCACCAGGACTTTAAAATGATATCTTCAATTATTTAATAGACAATTTATCGTTTAAACTTAAATAACTACTATTAAACTTCATATGTCATATGTCCAACAAAGATTGTATACTCCCTCCCTCTAACAAGTATCACAGGAACAGAGAAACTATTTTTAAAAATCCAGTGGTGAAAGAAACACTCTTTACTTTTAGTAAAAGTAGTAATAATAGTATAGAAATACATTAGAAATGTTACTTAAATGCAACTACAAAAGTATTATCATCGACAAACACGTAATACACCAAAAGTAAAACATATTGTCATGCAAAATGACCAATTTTAGAATAATGAATTGTATTATTGTCTTATAATTATTGATGGATTAATGAACACTTTAATGCTCGTAGGTGGAGCTCCTACACAGATACATTAATGAAGACTCATCTTATCTAACATTTGTTGATTAAATTTTTATATTATTAGTCTAATTATTAACAAATACTACACGTTCGTGCTGTAAAAAGTACAATATTCCCCGTCAGGAATGTAGTGGAGAAGTACAAAGTAGCAGGATAGAAAGTACCTTAATACTTTAGTAAATGTACTTAAGTTACTTTCCACCACTGTTTTCATATTAATTTGTTTTAACAAAAAAAAATTCCGAGCAGCACTGAAGGCATCCCAACAACGCGGAAGGCCTCCTACCGATGGGGTGGTTAATGTACGGCGTCGCTTCCGGGTCTTTACGTCGCTGGTTACGGTGCTTCTCTGCTGCGAAGTTAACCGTCTCTAACAATAAAACCGCGTCTGAATTCATGGCGGAAAAGCGAGACGTTTTCTGACAGAAAGAGGAAGAAAAAAACCACCGCTGTGACTGGACTTCAACGTCGCTTTTTTTTTTTTTTTAAAACAAGTCCGTCTGCTTGTTTTGTCCGGGTGGAAACAGCAGCGGGCGAGCCATGAGATTCGTTCCGCTTCTTTTAGCTACGGAAGCAGCAGGTAGCTTCTAACATCAGTTTAACGCCTCTTTGTTGTCATGTTTTCACCGATATCTGCTGCTCGCTTTCTGCTGTCTATTTGATATTGTTGTGCACATATTTCCACCTACATGTCAGCTCTTTGAGGCTAATCTTTTAAAACGTACCGCGATGTTGAGGATGTGTTTTTAGCCGAGAAGCTAAGCTCGGTTACAGCATAGATGTGTGTGTGTTAACCTATACGAGTATTTAACTGCCCTTCTTCCCCCGTGGTGGCCCAGCATGGCTCACAGTGCCAGGAGAGATTGTCCGGAGCTGCCCGACTTCTCTCTGCTCAAGAGGCTGGCCCGAGACCGGCTCATCTACCTGCTGGAACAGGTGAGGGCGAGCTGTCGCGCTGTGTCCGCTATTGGGTTGTTGTTGGCTGGCTGCCAGCTGCCAGGCGAACGACGACTGGAATGTAAATATAATATAATACGATAAGCTTGAATTGATTTATTATAGGACTTTTATTGATTACGCAACTGTCAGAACGGTAAAAGAGGAGAAAAGAGGAGAAAGTTGTCCACTTAATATTATATTTGTGTTCGCCACAACCCATCTGCCAATAGGTGATGGTCAGAGGAAACGGTGATCCATTTTATTATTGTCAACAAATTGCACGAAAAACATTGTCTGACGTGTCATCGACTTCCACTTAAAACACACCAGTGAGCCTCATGCTGCCACCAATACTCCCCAGAGCGCACATCTGGATTAATCCGCCGCTGAAAATAGTCCCCCAACAAATGCTCTAATTCTTAATTTGGTTAAATAAATAAAAAATACAGCAATCAAATTACTTCTTGCCATTTTTTATTTTTTTTTAATCAAATCAGTTCAGAGATGTGTGTCTCGTAGATAGCGACTCTTGGTTAATAAGGCTGGACATAATGAATTTAAATAGGCAGAGCGTCCCGTTTTGTGTCGTGCTCAATAGAAAAAAGATGTCCGTTGAGCAGACTGTGTCACGGCCTCCCATCTTTTCCTCCTCTTCGTCTCACAGCTGCCGGGGAAGAAGGACCTCTTCATCGAGGCGGACTTGATGAGCTCGCTGGACCGCATCGCCAACGTGTCGACGCTCAAGGTGAAGCTGTCACTCCTCTGCTTCCAGATTAAGGAACGCAAATATGTATTCATCAAACATTTATTTATTTTCTTTACAGCAACATGAAGTCGACAAACTTTACAAAGTGGAATACAGACCTGTTGTCAGCACCTCAGATCAGTGAGCCCTGCACACACACACACACACACACACACACACACACACACACACACACACCTGACAATGTGGCATTTCTCTCTTTCAGGCTGTGTTTTCTGATCCGGCCGAGAATACAAACTGTCAAATGGATTTGCGGTGAGTCCATCAGTCGACTCATCGGACGGTTTCTTCTGTCGTTATTTGGTCTTTTTTTTTCATGCTGAGCGATTTTATTTCATAGAAATTAATGAACACGAGATTCTGAGTCTAGAACGACTCCAGTAAGGAAAGACATGTGTGTGTGTGTTTGTATATATAAATATATATATGTGTGTGTGATGATAATAATAATTTTTTTTAAATTTATACTTAAATTTTTAAAACAAAGTAAAAAAAGTGCTTAAGATGGTTGAACATTTCAGGACTCCAATGATATAATTATAATTATATATATATATATATATATATATATATATATATATATATATATATATATAATGAGACTAAATATTGTCATGCTGTGGTCTTTCTTGTTACAGATGTGGCCAATGCAGACAAGGCAGTGGGAAGACTCAGAAAATATCACATCATCTTCACTCCTCAGAAGGTATTTCTCTACTGTTCCGCTGTGCACACACACTCTGCTTTGATGCGTCTATAATTGGACTAATTAACTAATTAATTAACCCGTTGACCCTCCTGTCCGGTCCAGTTCTTTGCGTGCGAGGCGGTGCTGGAGGAGCAGGGGATCTTTGGAGGTGAACGTCTTAATAATTTAATAATAAAGACACTTTAGCAAGGGGATAAAATAGATAAATATATAAATTTAAAATAAACGACTGCTGATTTAAAGCGTGTCTTTGTCGTCCCACAGACGTGACCACGGACGAGTGGTCTTTCTATCTGCTTCCTCTCGACGATGACGTCATCAGTCTGGAGCTGCCGGAGTTCTTCAGAGACAACTTCCTGGTAAATAAACGATTTATAGTTATTGAGACGTATTTGTATTGCTTTTACCTGCTTGTTAAAGTCGCCATTGCTGGGTTTTTTTTGGCACTATAAATCACAATAAATAAAAGAAAGCAACCTATTGAGTGTTTAAGATTGTGAAAAGAAATTTAAAAACACGCATACAGATAAATAATTAAAAAAAACAGGAACACTCACGATTCACTATCTGGGTTGATTGTTCAGTTGTTCTACCGTTATTGTTATGCATAGAATATAATATTGAATATCCATAAAATAGGTCATATCGTCAGGGGTAACAGAGTTTGCTAAATATTCAGTCAATAAAAATAAATCTGAATTTTTTTTTGAATTTTTTCAATGAATCTTGAATATTGTGGGTGGAAAAAAGTTCTGAATTGTGATTTCTTCGCCCGATTTAATCATTTATATTTGACCAGTACAATCCGGTTGTCTCCGCTCCCTCAGGCGGGGGACCAGCGCTGGGTGAGGACCGCCGGCAGCGCGCTGCACCTCCTGCACACGCTCTACGGCCCGTTCTCCAAGGTCTACGGGATCGGACGCTTTTCCAAGGTGACGCGCCGGTTCGCACGTCAGATTCCTCCGCCGCGCGTCTCGGACGTTACCCGACGTTAACCGGTAACCTTTTCTGTCCGGCCACCAGATGGCGTACGAGTCGTGGCGGGAGCAGGTGGAAGAGGGGGAGCAACGAGCTCGTCAGGCCGAAATAGGAACCGTTTTCCTCATTGACAGAGGTGAGAACACCTTAAAGGTGCAGTACACAAGCTTTAACATATGAAGCGTGGACTTCTATACAACCAGAGGAGTCGCCCCCTGGTGGTCAGTAGAGAGAATGCAGCTTTAACACATGAAGCATAGACTTCTATACAACCAGAAGAGTCGCCCCCTGGTGGTCAGTAGAGAGAATGCAGCTTTAACACATGAAGCATAGACTTCTATACAACCAGAAGAGTCGCCCCCTGGTGGTCAGTAAAGAGAATGCAGCTTTAACACATGAAGCATAGACTTCTATACAACCAGAGGAGTCACCCCCTGGTGGTCAGGAGAGAGAATGCAGCTTTAACACATGAAGCATAGACTTCTATACAACCAGAGGAGTCTCCCCCTGGTGGTCAGTAGAGAGAATGCAGCTGTACTTTCTTCTGTCCCTAACCTTGTCGCTGTGTTGCAGATGTGGACTACGTCACTCCTCTGTGCTCACAGGTCGTCTACGAGGGATTGGTGGACGATATATTCAGAATTAAGTGTGGTGGGTATGAAAGCAGGAGATCTGACTTCCGTCCACTAAGAATACATTTTATTTCGGGCTGCACGATTATGGACCAAATGATAATTTCTTTGATCAATATTGAAATCACAAATATTCCTTTTTAATTTGAGCACTTTCACACTTCACCTTATAATAACTTTCACATCTTTGCATCGAAATATTTTTTTTATGGCTGTAGATTTATTTAATACGTTTCTGTCCTGCAGGATGTGTGGAGTTTGGAACTGAAGTCACGTCGGACAAAAGTCTTAAAGTCATGCTGAACTCTCAGGATAAGGTAGGCTGGTCGTCATCATCATCGCCTTCATCTTCTTCATCATCGTGGCCCCTAAATTGAACGTTTTAACTCTCGCAGGTCTTCAACGAGATCAGAAACGAGCATTTCTCCAACGTCTTCGGCCTCCTCAGTCAAAAGGCCAGGAACCTCCAGACCGCGTACGACGTGAGTCTACGATCGCGAGTCTACGATCGCGAGTCTACGATCGCGAGCCTGACTCGCACTCTTATTTTATTTTTTTTGTTCGTCTCCTTTTCATCAATTCCACAGAAGCGTCGGGGGATGGACATAAAACAGATGAAGACGTTCGTGTCAGATGAACTCAAAGGGTTAAAACAGGAGCACCGGCTGCTCAGCCTGCGTGAGTCTGTTTGTCACACAGATTTATTTAAATTTTATTTATTTTATTTATTTTATTTATTTATTTTATTTATTTTATTTATTTTATTTATTTTATTTATTTTATTTATTTTATTTATTTTATTTATTTTATTTATTTTATTTATTTTATTTATTTTATTTATTTTATTTTATTTTATTTTTTATCTTTTTCATTTATTTATCTATTCATTCATTCATTTATTTAAAGAGCACGCTCTCTTTTCAGACATCAGTGCGAGTGAATCGATAATGAAGAAGAAGACGCAGCAGGACTTTCAGGAGCTGCTGAAGACTGAACACTGTGAGAATTCAGCTGTTTAGTTTAAATGCGTTCCTTAAACATTAAAAGGGTCCTTGAGATGTTTAAAGTGAGGTTCTATGAGGTTCTATGAGGTTCTAGTGTTTCACTCTCTTTAGCTTATCTTCACACCAGGCTCCATTGACATGAACATTTTGGTGAACCAGAACTAGATCAAAACTCTATGTTATGTAGAACTAAAATCTAAATAACACACGCACATGATTATTTATACAAAAGTCTGTATTTTAATTAGATAAAAAGATGTGTTATTTTTTTTGTCCTCATTTATAAAAAAAAAAAGAAGGATTTAACGGAAAGTTAAAGCGGAGAAAATATTGTAAAAGTATCAAATAACCCGACTTTAAAACATCGTAACTTCCCCTTTTTTAACGTCACTTCTGTCGAGTTGTTGTTGTTGTTGACACAAATCTGGACGAGGTCTGGTGTTTCTGTTCCAGCTCTACTTGAAGGATTTGAAATCCGTGAGAGCATTTGTTTCCTGGAGGAGCACATCATCAGACAGGTGCGTTCAAGAGCCGTTTTAATTATGAGCGTGCTGGAAAACGTCTTCATTCTCTTTTTAATTTCCTTCAAGGTGAACATGATGGAGAGCCTGAGGCTGCTCTGCCTGCTGTCCATCACGGAGAACGGTGAGTCAATAAGTCAGATCGTTGTCGCGTTTGACGACCGCACGATGTTTCTCGCGATGTTTCTCGCGATGTTTCTCGCGATGTTTCTCGCGATGTTTCTCGCGATGTTTCTCGCGATGTTTCTCACGATGTTTCTCACGATGTTTCTCACGATGTTTCTCACGATGTTTTCTCGCGATGTTTTCTCACAATGTTTTCTCACGATGTTTCTCACGATGTTTCTCACGATGTTTTCTCGCGATGTTTCTCGCAATGTTTTCTCGCGATGTTTCTCACGATGTTTCTCACGATGTTTCTCACGATGTTTCTCACAGGACTCCTGCCCAAAGATTACCGCTCGCTAAAAGCACACTTTCTGCAGGTGAGATGTTTACGACGCTAACCTTTAAAAAAAAAAAAACCTCCTTATATGTTTTTTATTTTCTTATTTCTCACGTGGTGACATTGTGCCTTTTTTTTACAGTCTAAATTTGATTGATTTTTCTTTATTATTTTTGTACTCATCTGTTAAACATATAAATGGCTATATAGGTCACACATGGAGGTCATGAGAGGTCAAACATGGAGGTCATGAGAGGTCACACATGGAGGTCATGAGAGGTCAAACATGGAGGTCATGAGAGGTCACACATGGAGGTCATGAGAGGTCAAACATGGAGGTGATGAGAGGTCATGAGAGGTCACACATGGAGGTCATGAGAGGTCAAACATGGAGGTGATGAGAGGTCATGAGAGGTCACACATGGAGGTGATGAGAGGTCACACATGGAGGTGATGAGAGGTCATGAGAGGTCACACATGGAGGTCATGAGAGGTCAAACATGGAGGTGATGAGAGGTCATGAGAGGTCACACATGGAGGTGATGAGAGGTCACACATGGAGGTGATGAGAGGTCACACATGGAGGTGATGAGAGGTCATGAGAGGTCACACATGGAGGTGATGAGAGGTCACACATGGAGGTGATGAGAGGTGATGAGAGGTCACACATGGATGTCATGAAAGATCATGAGAGCTCACACATGAAGGTCATGAGAGGTCACACATGGAGGTCATGAGAGGTCAACCATGGAGGTGATGAGAGGTCATGAGAGGTCACACATGGAGGTCATGAGAGGTCAAACATGGAGGTGATGAGAGGTCATGAGAGGTCAAACATGGAGGTGATGAGAGGTCATGAGAGCTCACACATGGAAGTAATGAGAGGTCATGAGAGCTCACACATGGAAGTCATGAGAGCTCACACATGGAGAGGTTATGAGAGGTCATGAGAGGTCACACATGGAGGTGATGAGAGGTCACACATGGAGGTCAGTGAAGCCCCGCCCCCGGCCTCATTTAAAGGTGTCCTCCCCTCAGAGCTACGGAGCCGAACACCTGCTCACCTTCTCCAACCTGAGGCAGCTCGGGCTGCTGGTGGAGCAGCCGGCCGGGGAGACGCTGACGGTGATGGAGAGCCGAGTGGGCAAGCTGGTGAACGACAAGACGGCCGGTGAGACGGGCTTCTCTTTGTATTGTGAGTGCTCTCAGAAACACGAGTGATTTGTTTATTTATATTTATTTATTTATTTATTTACAGGTAAGCTGACCGGCGCCTTCTCTTCTCTCGCCAAGAAGAGCAACTTCAGAGCCCTGAGCCGGAAGCTCAACCTGGTAAAACCGTTCGCGCTGAGGACGCTTTACTCACTGTGCGATCGTTTATTTATATATTGTTGTTGTTGTTGTTTGTGTGTAAAGGTGCCGAAGTCCGATGAGGAGTACGACCTGCGCGTCCCGAGGGACATGGCCTACATCTTCAGCGGCGCCTACGTGCCTCTGAGCTGCAAACTGGTGGAGCAGGTGAGGAAAGGCTGTGTGTGTGTGTGTGTGTGTGTGTGTGTGTGTGTGTGTGTGTGTGTCTCATGCTCTGTGTGTGTGTGTGAGTGTGTGTGTGTCTCATGCTCTGTGTGTGTGTGTGTGTGTCTCATGCTCTGTGTGTGTGTGTGTGTGTCTCATGCTCTGTGTGTGTGTGTGAGTGTGTGTGTGTCTCATGCTCTGTGTGTGTGTGTGTCTCATGCTCTGTGTGTGTGTGTGTGTGTCTCATGCTCTGTGTGTGTGTGTGTGTCTCATGCTCTGTGTGTGTGTGTGTGTGTCTCTCATGCTCTGTGTGTGTGTGTGTGTGTGTCTCATGCTCTGTGTGTGTGTGTGTGTGTCTCATGCTCTGTGTGTGTGTACGTCTCATGCTCTGTGTGTGTGTGTGAGTGTGTGTGTGTCTCATGCTGTACGTGTGTGTCTCATGCTGTGTGTGTGTGTATGTGTGTGTCTCATGCTATGTGTGTATGTGTGTGTCTCATGCTGTGTGTGTGTGTGTGTGTCTCATGCTGTACGTGTGTGTCTCATGCTGTGTGTGTGTATGTGTGTGTCTCATGCTGTGTGTATGTGTGTGTCTCATGCTGTGTGTGTGTGTGTGTGTCTCATGCTGTATGTGTGTGTCTCATGCTGTGTGTGTGTGTGTGTATGTGTGTGTCTCATGCTGTATGTGTCTGTGTGTATGTGTGTGTCTCATGCTATGTGTGTATGTGTGTGTCTCATGCTGTGTGTGTGTGTGTATGTGTGTGTGTCTCATGCTATGTGTGTATGTGTGTGTGTCTCATGCTATGTGTGTATGTGTGTGTCTCATGCTATGTTTGTGTGTGTGTGTGTCTCATGCTGTGTGTGTCTGTGTGTATGTGTGTGTGTCTCATGCTATGTGTGTATGTGTGTGTCTCATGCTGTATGTGTCTGTGTGTATGTGTGTGTCTCATGCTATGTGTATGTTTGTGTCTCATGCTGTGTGTGTGTGTTTGTGTGTGTGTCTCATGCTATGTGTGTATGTGTGTGTGTCTCATGCTATGTGTGTATGTGTGTGTCTCATGCTATGTGTGTATGTGTGTGTCTCATGCTGTGTGTGTGTGTTTGTGTGTGTGTCTCATGCTATGTGTGTATGTGTGTGTCTCATGCTGTATGTGTCTGTGTGTATGTGTGTGTCTCATGCTATGTGTATGTTTGTGTCTCATGCTGTGTGTGTGTGTGTGTGTGTGTGTCTCATGCTATGTGTGTATGTGTGTGTGTCTCATGCTATGTGTGTATGTGTGTGTCTCATGCTATGTGTGTATGTGTGTGTCTCATGCTGTGTGTGTGTGTTTGTGTGTGTGTCTCATGCTATGTGTGTATGTGTGTGTCTCATGCTATGTGTATGTTTGTGTCTCATGCTGTGTGTGTGTGTGTGTGTGTGTGTGTGCAGGTGTTGGAGCGAGACGGCTGGACGGGTCTGGAGGAAGTCACCAAGCTGCTCAACGGACAGGAATTCGCTGTTACAGGTCAGATCGTGAAGAGATATAATATAATAATATAATAATAATATGTAGATCTGTACATTTGTATTTAATTGACTTTTTACTGATAATGATTAACTTAAAATAATAATGATATTAATAATAATTGTTAAAATAATGATGAACTTAAAATAATAATGATTATAATACACTTAAAATAATATTGATAATGATATTAACAACAATAATAATTATTATAATTGATGATAATGATAATTATTATTATAATAGTTGCAGTGACAATAATAATTCTGACTGGTAATAATTATAATGATAATCTATGATAATGATAATAAACTATGGATGTTTTGTTTCTCATCAGGCAGCATCGGAGCGGATTCGAGCACAAAGAGCGACGCTCAGCGCATCGTCATCGTCGTGTTCCTCGGAGGCTGCACCTTCTCTGAGATCTCGGCTCTCCGGTTCCTCGGCAGAGAGAAAGGTAAACGCCCTGAAGGATCATGGGATATTCCTCATGTTACCCGAGGAACGCCATTCCGTACATTTTAACATGAACATTTTACTATAGAAGTCTTTAGTTTCCTAATAAAGCAAAGGCTCAGGTAAGCTAATAGTTATTTATTAGTGTGTCTAATTGTACGCTTTTCTTAATCGCACATGTTTCATTTCTGTCGGCAGGTTATAAATTCATCGTGGTGACGACCGCCATCACAAACAGCTCCAGGCTCATCGAGTCCTTGCTGGGGAACATCGCGTGAAGGCCTCGGGACAGAAACCAGACGCATTCCAGCACGCCGACGGAGAACGAAAGAACTGTAAAGATGTATATTAAGGGAATAAATGTTTTAACACGGCTGACGCTTGACATTTGTGATGGAAGTACGTGAGCGGATTATCTGGACTCTCACTGTTTCAGGCTTAAGGAAGCTTGAATTCAAGAAGTAACCTCTTGTAGAAACAAAGAAGGGGTCTGATTAGGTCATAACTCCACTATATTATTAAATATGGAAGACAAGTGCATTCTTAATCAGGGGTCAGGACGCACATGCTCCATCCGGGTTATCGGCAGAAATGTCAATCAAATAGTTCAGGAAGACGGGAAATGTATAAATGTTGTACTTTTTACTCCACTACATGAAAACTAAAAGATGAAATGTTTTACTTCTTCATCTAAAAGCCTCTTGGATCAGCTGGAACATGCATCACCATGACAAGTTGACTTTTTAGAAATGCAAACATGTGATTTAAAGAATGATGCATTTCCTGTAGATTAAACTACCCATATATATATATATATATATTTTAAATATATATAAATATTCATGAATATATAACAAAATATATATGTAAATATATATAATTAAATATACATGAATATATAGCAAAATATATATGTAAATATAACATGTATAAATATATATATATATATATATATATTTATATTTATATATTTATATAGTCTGCGATACCAACCTACCGAGCCTGAGAATGACCTTGTGGTGTGAGGTGGTGGTGCAGCTGCAATCGCCTCCACCTTTCCAGCCTGAGGAGGACACCTCCCATCACAAAGCCAAGGTACTGCACCTCTGGTTAATCATCATATATGTTAATTAAACATCTTACTGCGAAATCAACACTTAAAGTACTGTATTTACATATAAAGATATTAATCAATTTCTACACTGCACTACTGTATTTTATTTCTTAAACTGCACTGCAACTTGTATTCTATTTTAATATTAATATTTTAATATTTTACGGAGTGTTTTTAATGTTTAAATGAGTGTTTTTAATACTTTTTAATTAGTTTTAATTGTTTTGCATTATGTTTTGATGTTTTTAACGGATTTATGTGAAGCACTTTGAATTGCCTTGTTATAATGTGCTATACAAATAAACTTTTTACATACTATTTTTTAAAAATACATTCGTTTATGAATGCAGGACTTTTACCAGTATTTAGAGTATGAATACTTGTGCTGCGTATTCTTCAAGTCTAAATTAGCCACGCCCCGTTGTAACCTGAAGCAGCCAACCGCCGCCGCACGTCACCGCACCCCTCCGTTAAACTAGTGCGTTTGTTTTCCACCAAGAGGCGTTCCGCGGCGGGCGGTTCACCGTCTCGATTTGCTGGCGAAACCCCGCCGGCGGCCGACATTGGTCCGGCGCAGCACGCGCCCCCCGCTGAACCAGCCAATCACAGCACAGAACGCGGCGCTGCGCGTATTTTGAAACCGTCGGTACAAACGGACACGCAAAGCAGACGGGAGAGTCTCCGGGACGCGGCTCACTCCGGTTTAAAAACGGTTATAAACGGCGTTAAACTGTTCGCAGCGCGGTGGGATTTAACGATGAGGAAGAGGTGAGTTTTTTATGCATTGTTCCGTTAAACGGCGACACGTCCGTCGGCTCCGATCAGGCGCGTGACTTCTGTGTGTTTTTTTTCCCCTCACACGTCACTCGACCCTCCAGCGAGGTGCTCGCGGCCGAGGCGGTGTCGTGCCTGAATAAAGCGCTGTGCCGCCTGAAGGACATCTGGGAGGAGATCGGCATCCCGGAGGACCAGAGGCTGCAGAGGACCAACGTGGTCAAGGACCACATCAAGGTGAGACGGGTAGACCTGATGCGGCGACCCGGACCGGCTGGGGTCTGGGGGTTTCGGTGGGGGTGGGGGGGGGGCATGAGTGAAACTACAACATCTGACCATTAATCAATAACAATAAATCCACATCAATCACTCAACATGGTTTGTTTACATCTTTGCACTATTGTTTTGTTTTGTTAGTTCATTTAATTATTATTCTGGTTTAAATAAAAGGCAAAACTTTGTTATATTCAGAATATAGAAAGGAAAAATAGCACAACATCTCTGTTTTTAAGATGAAAGACCTTTTGTGTTCCAGGTTTGTGCATGACCACGCTAAAGTCCTCTTAACCACTGTTTGTAACTGACTGTGGGTCAGTGGTTAGCAGGTCCGTCTTTCAGCCCGAGTCCATGTGCCCTCGAGCAAGACACTTAACCCTGAATTGCTCCCCGTAGACACGGTGTGGCTTTGGATCAGCTAAATGTAATATAACAGCTAGATCCTGAAACTGGATTTATTCCAGCTGACGTTGATGTTCTGCACTGATTGAGACGGTGGATAAATATAAATATACTGCCACATACATCAATACCAGAGCTTCTATGATGGACTAATGTGTATTAATCAGATATTTAGTCAAAGCACCAATAGTCAACCGTATAATATTGTCACAGTATCGATAAACGGGTGTTTGTTTGGTCAAAGATATTGTGATGTTTGTTTTTCACCCTATTGCCCGAACTAGAGTTCTTCAGTCTATTTTAAATTATTGCTGCTGAAGAACGCTGAGATCCATCTTTTCCTCTTAAAAAAAGAGTTATTAAAATGTTTAGGCATCCGTGTGTCTTGTACTAAAGGTCCAAATAGAGCAGCATCTTAATGCTGATGTTTGTGCACCAGTATTCCGGTCCATAAAGTTAACTCAACGCTCATTCCCTTCGTTGTCTCCGTCTGCCAGAGCTTGCTGGACAGGATGATAAAAGAGGAGGAGTCTCTGAAGCCCAGGCTCATCATCAGCATTCAGAACTGCAGGATGGAAATGGAGAAACTCAACCTGGAGCTTCAGCTGCCGGGGTTCGAGGTACCGGCCGCTTCAGAGCAGACCGTGTTGGTTGATGACGAACGCACTTCGATGGCCTGAATAACACGTCTTGAACTCGTCGTTCTCTTCGCAGCAGGAGACGGGCATCAGCATGCTGCAGCAGGAGAAGAACATCCGCACGCAGGTGGAGGCCCTGCTGACGGAGAGGGCTCGGCGGATGCGGCAGCTGAAGGCCCTGCTGGACCAGGACCAGGACCTGTGCGACGTCCTGTGCTCCCTGCCGTACGGCGTCGCTCCGGACTCCGTGCCCACGGCGGAGCAGCTGGAGAGCTTCGGCCAGCACGTCGCTAACCAGAACGCCGAGAAGGTGGGAGCTCGCTTAAAAAAAAACAAGTCTCCGCTGCCCCTCTTATCTGTCCTGAAATTGGGGGGCCAGTTTTTATGAAACACTCCCGAACGCTGTGGTGGTTTCAGGCGAGGCGTTACGCCGAGTTCATGGACCTCAAGAGGCGGATCATCGTGCACATGGGGGAGCTGGACCACGTCCCCGAGACCAGCTTCGAGAAGGACGTCGTCTGCGAGGACGAGGACTCGTTTTGCCTCTCGAGAGACAACATCACGTCACTCAAACTGCTTGTTTGTCAGGTAATACGGAGACCCCCCCCCCCCCCAAATAAAACACCGGACTGAAGTCTGATGCGTTTACCTGATGTGTCTCCATCCCGCAGCTGGAGGAGCGCAAGGCGGAAACCGAGGCGGCGTGCGAGGCTCACCGGGAGAAGATCCAGCGTCTGTGGGGCCGACTAGACGTCCCTCAGGAGGAGAGGGATCCCTTCAACGAGCACATGGTCGCATCCAGGAAGAGGAACCTGGAAGCGGTGAGGCGGCCAGAGTGTTACTTCCTGGTTCCTGAGCTGTTGTTGTTGTTGTTGTTTGTACTCCTGACTTTTTTGTTTTGCCTCTTCAGCTCCAAGCAGAAGTTCAGCGTCTGGAGGAACTCAAGCTGCTCAACATCCGCAACGTGACCGACGCCATCCGCTCCGAGGTCGCCGCGTTCTGGGAGAAGTGCTTCTTCAGCGCCGACCAGCGGCAGGCGTTCGCTCCGTATTTCAGCGGTGGGTTGTTTTTGTTTCACGTTTTATAAAAATACTGGGCTTCAGAAGAGCGCTCAGACTTTATTTATTATTTTTTTAGAGGACTTTACCGAAGAGCTGCTGGCTCAGCACGACGCTGAGATCCAGCGCCTGAAGCAGCATCACGAGGACCACAAGGAGCTTTTCGACGGCGTCCACCAGTGGGAGGACAGCTGGAGGCTCTTCCTGCAGCTCGAGGTGAGTGCGACGTGACGAGGAGGCCGGCCAATCGCAGCCTCAGGAGCTAACATTAGCAGAGTGACGTTAGCGTGCCTATGAAGCTCTACTGAATGTATCTTAATGGTTGTCACGGTGAACAAAGAGGAAACGTTTCTGTGATCTTTTTAACTCGTCTTCACTGAATCAGTTCAGACCTTTCTGTCTGCAATCACTTTTTAGTTTTTCCAAAATGATATGATATATAATTCTTCGGGGAGTGCAGTTAGTGACCGTGTGGGCTCCATAGAAACGTAGCTCTGACAGCTTGATGGGGGGGCGGGGCTTAGCGACAGGTTGGTTGATTAGGTTCAACAGATAATGGTTGGCTTCAAAAAAAGTAAAATATATATTTTTCTTTATTGCAAATGTATACATTAGAATATCAAGTTTAAGAAAGATGCGACAGTAGTTTGAATTATGTTTTATATTTTTTCATATATGTATATTAGATGTGTTCTACTTTAAGGAGATGTACAAAATCCATAAAGAAAAAGTAAATATTGGCAGTTTTGGATTAGAGAAATGTTCCCACATTCATGATTAGCAACACAAATATGTATTTACTCCCATCTGGTGGAAAATAGAATAGTACAAAAGAATGGCTCTAGATTGAAAGCCTGATATAATATAATTCATGATTTTATGCTGTAATGGCCGTGGGGGTAAAATACATTGTGTCTTTTTAAAAAGTAACAACAGTGTCCTTAAGGGTCTGCACACGGTTCATGATATTCATTATGGAAACGGTTGCCGTGGTAACCCGTCTCCTCCTTCTTTCTCTCTCAGAAAAAAGCCACCGATCCGACGAGGTTCACCAACAGAGGAGGCAACCTCCTGAAGGAGGAGAAGCAGAGGTCCGAGCTGCACAAGAGCCTCCCCAAAGTAAGACCAGAAGGCCGCCTCTCTCATCCCGAGCCGACGCGCCGAGCGTTCAATGCAACTCACGTGTTTTTTTTGTTTGTTTGTTTTTTTTAAGCTTGAAAAGAAGTTAAAAGCCCAGATCGACGCGTGGGAGAGCGAGCAGGGCGGCGAGTTCCTGGTGAACGGGGAGAAGTTCCTGCAGTACGTGGAGGAGCAGTGGGAGCTGCACCGAGTGGAGAAGGAGAAGGAGAAACAAGAGCGGGTAAAGACCGGTTCGCTGTGTGTTTCTGCCTGTGGGGGGGGGGGGGGGGGGGGGGGGGGGAAGGGGAAAGAAGTGCTGACTCGTCTCTTCACGAACTCTCTGCAGCATCTCAAGAAGAGCAAACAGACCGAGGAGGACATGCAGTTCGGGACGGCGGTACGGACCCCCACCAAGCGCCGGCTCCTCGGCACGCAGACCCCCAACAAGTCCAGAAAGGTGGGTCAAGAAAACAAAAAGATTTCACTTTCACGCTCCGTGCTGCAGATTCTTGCTTCATCACAGATGTTCGACGCCTTCAGTCGTCACTGACCCGCTAACCCACTAAGCCACTCCCCCCTTTCGGCCTCTCTGACCAGTTCAACGCGACCTCCAGCAGCACCAGCACGAGCGCCGCCTCTAACAGCACCAGCCGCTCCGTCTACGGCGCGACGGTCTGCCGCTCGCCCCGCCCACCGCTGTCGGCTAACAAGGTTGGTTTTAATTTTCAAGACGGAAGACGCCGGCGATTTAGCAGAAAGCCCAAAAAAAACTAAAAAGTCAAAAGGAGGATTTAATAGATTTAGAACCGAGTAGCTTCACTGAAACATCCTAAAGCTCCGGGGCGACTTCCTCCTCCATGTTATTTACTGGGTTGTGATTGGTTGTTCCTCGTCACATGACGTATGGTGCCGCAAATAACTATTGTTTTCATTACTGATTTAATTGGGTTTGTAAAAAATTTCAGAAAAAAACCCAAAGGTGATGTAATCAAAGTGGCAATTTTTAATGTTGATTTGAAATAAAAGTGTGTTAAGTACCAATGTATTGCTGAAGGTATGTCATCCACACAGCCCCAAACTCCAGACCGCTAAACTCTGAGCACATTTACATTGTTTTAATAATAATAACAATAAAGGCAAAAAAAATTCTAAATCTCCAAACAAAAAAAACAACGGTATTTTTTGCCTTTTTTAAAAAAAAAAATATTTTTTATGAAGTAATTGACAATAATTTATAGACTGAGAGAAATGCAACAATCGGACCTGAAGACAACTCAAAACCTTTTCTAGAAAACAACCACGAGAATGAAACACGAGCACATCTGACATATTGGCGTATTATCTCTCTTTCGGCGTTTACTCCCGGTTCCACGCCTCGGCCTCGTTCGGCTGCACGTGAACTCGGCTCCCTCCGGTTCGTCGTCCGGTTGAGTCCCACCAGTCTCATGTCCTCCTCCTCCTCCTCCTCCTCCTCCTCCTCCAGGTTCCGGCATCGCGGACGCCGGTTGGCGGTAAGCCCCCCAACCCTCGGCTGCAGGGCTGCAACAAGGAGAACGAGGCCCAGCTGAAGGGGAGCCCTG